>NC_043700.1:159105787-159107281 GCF_006229205.1 Suricata suricatta | reverse complement strand
GGCAAAGTTGAGAGGGATGGAATTCAAAGTGCAATGCAAAGATCCACTTGAGAATTTCTGCTCCTTCTAGGGGCAGAAGATCCCCCTGGGCGCCCTTTTTTTCCCCTTTTGGTAACAAGAAAAGAGGAAGTAAAACTGACCACTTGCATAAGTAGCCCTGCAGACATCGTAATGAAAAGGAGAGAGGTATGCCTTGTGCCTTATATTCCTTCACTGAAACACACATCTTTTCAAACCTTGAATTTAAACTCACAAGAAAATCACATGGGAACATGAGGTTCATCTCCACAATTCTTTCAATGGTGAATATTGTCCATCTTTCAAATTTTTGCTAACCTGACAATCTAAAAATTCTATCTTGTTTCATTTACACTTATTTGTTTACTACATTGAGGAATCTGAGATAATAGAACATATTATAGATATATATGCCCCTGAACAGAGCTCTTATAAAGTGTCCTTGGTTCTAGTATTAAGTCTTTGACCCTGGATCCTGACACAGGGTACTAAGCCCTTGGCATTTTTTGGGTGATAGCAATATCTTTGGTTCTAGTGAGGTGATTCTGGATGAGTTCCTGGATTGCTCCTGGGTGGGAGTTGGTCATCTGAAAAACCCAGCCATGATTAGAGGCTTGAAATTTTCAGTCCCACTCCTCATTCTTGTAAAAAAAAAAAAAAGGGGGGGGCTAAAAGTGGAGTTAATGATAGGTAATGACTAAGTGATGAAGCCTCCATAAATATCCCCAAAGTACAGAAGTCAGAGAGCTTTCAGGTTGGTGCACACACTTGTGTACTAGGAAGATAATGGACCCCAGTTCCATGGAGGACAGAAACTTCTGGGCTTAAGAACCTCTCAGACCTTCCTTATACATCTATTCATCTGTATCCTTTATCATATCCTTTAACAATTTAATAAATATAAGTGTTTCCTGAGTCTGTGAGCCTCTCTAGCAAATAATTGACTCCAAGAGGGAGAAGGTCATGTGAACCTCCAATTCGTAGCCAAGTTGGACAGAAGTTGTGAGAAACCTGGGACCTACTACATTTTTTAAAATTTTGTAAAGCATTTATTCATTTTTGAGAGACAGAGAGAGACAGAGTATGAGCAGGGGTGGGGCATACAGAGAGGGAGACACAGAATCCTAAGCAGAGTCTAACACAAGGCTCAAACTCAGAAACTGCAAGATCATGACTGTAACAAAGTAAGACGGTAACTGACGGAGCTACTCAGGCACCCCAAGAGACCTACTGCTTTTGATTGGCATCTAAAATGGAGGGCAATCGGGTGGGACTGAACCCTTAACCTGTGGATCTGACACTATCTTCAGGTATATAGTGTCACAATTGAGTTCAGTTATAGGACACTCGCTGGTGTTCACAGGGAATTGCTTGGTGAGGGAAGCCTCCCGCATGTTTGGTGACCAGAGTGTCAGAAGTGAAGTATTTTATGTAAAAATAAAGGAGCAAGGCACTGGAGAAAGACTCAGGTTTTTT
>NC_043700.1:159083166-159105687 GCF_006229205.1 Suricata suricatta | reverse complement strand
AATTTGACAATAAAATATTATGGAGGGAAAAAAATTTAAATAGTTTATTGTCAAATTGGTTTCCATATAACACCCAGTGCTCTTCCCTGCAAGTGCCCTCCTCCATCACCACCACCTCCCTTTCCCCTTCCCCTCCTCCTTCAACCCTCTGTTTTCAGTATTCAATAGTCTCTCATGTTTTAGTTCTTAACTTTGTAGCTATAACTGAATAGAAAAACAAAAGAATACTGCCATTTTGCATCAAAAATCTGAATACATTTACTCACAGACCCAATAACTCTATTTCTAATAATCTATCTTACAGATATTGTTGTCCATGGTTAAAATGCATTTGGGAGTTTATTTATTAATTCCTACTCATAATTACTAAAGATAGATAACAACCTACTGTTCAGTACTATGAAACTGATTAAGTAAAATACAAAATATCCACACAATGAAACGCTCTGCAAATGTGGAAAACATGAGGGAAAGAAAAAATAAGGAATTCTCCATGTGCTAATGTGAGTAGATTTCTAATATCTGTGGGATCATATGAATTTGGAGAGTCAAATGTAATAGTTCTTGGGTGATATTTCTGGCTCCTATTACTAATTATAAAACAAGCAAATGATACAGAAAATGCATACATTATGCTAACTTTTGTGAAAGAAATGAAGAAATTTATTATTTTGTGTGGTTGTATTTTTTTGGAAACAGAGACATTAGTAAAATTAGTTACTTATAGGTAGTTAAGTAGGAGGGGACAGGGTGAGAATGAGGATTTTCATTGTAAATATATCATTTCCTTTTTTAAACAAGTGAATGCATTACTTATTTTATTTTATTTTTAAGTTTATTTATTTATGCATTTTGAGAGAGAGGCAGAGATAAGAGAGAATCCCAAGCAGGCACCACACTATCAGTGCAAAGCCCCATGAAGGGGCTGAACCCACAAACCATGAGATCATCACCTGAGTCAAAGTCAAGAGTCAGATGGTTAAATGACTGAGCCACCCAGACATCCTGCATTACATATTTTTAAAAACACTTTATTTTTGTGCATATTATGCACAATAAATTTTACCTCAGCCCTCTTCTTCTTTTTTTCTTTTTAAGAATTTATGCTGTAAATCCTAAATAAAAATAAGCTAAAACAAGAACTGAGATCCTGGTTGCTTCCAAAATATCTATCTAATCACATATTTGCTAATATAGTTTTTTAAATTATACGATGGCAGAGCTTTAAATACCTTATCTAAAAATGGCATTCTCTTAAAGTCATTTTGTGGTTCAAAGGTATGCATTTATAAGACTTAACTTTTAGGACTTATACCCGAGAAATTAAGACATTTTCCTATAGCATTCATTTTATTTTTCAGTCTCACGAGTTTCCCCAGTAAAACGTTCATTGCTCTCTTTTTCTTTTCTACATATGTAGATGTTACAAGGGAGTAAATGGTTATTAAGAATAAAATCTACCACATCTAATGAGCACCTGCTAAGACTGTGGGTCAGTGTTTTTGATGAAACATTTACCAGCTACTTATTATAATTAGCATCATTAGGCCTTTTAAACTGCTGTTCCCATAAGAAGAAAAGCATTTTCTTAACCCACTTGTGACTGTTTATAATGCCTGCTGATTTTCAGCTGTGAAGGCATCATTTATTATATTCATAGGTTTTTATGGACAAAAAGGCTGGATGAGCTTTCCTAGGAACACTCTTTCCCATTTGATTATATCATTCTACACCTAGTGCTTACAGAGAATTTGAATTCATTCAACTGCAAATGCCTCCCTTTAGGTCCTAGATACATGTTTTGTGAGCCAGCTAGGTGCCTAAATTTGTATACCCAGAGAGAAAATAAAAGGAAGAAATGGAACGGAGTGTTAGAGCTGTGAAAGGCAAAGCCTACTCCTATTAAATAAATAAACAGCGGAATCTTTTGCTCATGTAATAACTGGCATGGTAGATGCTTAACTTACATTAAAAACATTTAATGCCCTTTAGAAATCTACACAGTCTCTAGGAGGAACTACCATTAGCCCGGTTATAAAAAAGAGGAGGCTGAGAGGTTCAATACCCTCAGACAGCATTACACAGCAAAACCCGGAGTGAACCCAGGCAGTTTGGGGTCAGCAGCCATGTTGTTAATCGTTATGCTACAAGGAATTAGATGGGGAAGACCTTTTGGGCTACAACTGACAATTTTTATTTGAATCTGGGTGCCATCCTCAGCTAATGAAGAATTTTAATGTGGGGGAGTAGCACTCATCTGTTCTCTCATACAACAAATTATTTTTAAGTGCCTGCCAGGCACTGTTCTCAGCTCTTGGAATAATTAGATTTGCAGTTTAGGAAATATTAATTACTCTGGCTTCAGAGCAGAAAATTGATTGGAGAGACTAAATAGCATGCAGGATATCACTTAAGAATCTAATCCTATTACATAGGAAGGAAAGCTTTCTGAACTAAAGGAGTAAAAAGTGGCATTGGAAAATGGTGTACAAATTTGAAGGACATTGCAGAGTTGGAGCAATAGAACTTAGTGCCTGATTTGATGTGGGATTAGAATAAGAAAATTCCAGGATACTTTAAGAGCTCTTCTTTCAAGCTCCTCCTCAAATAACATTTATTGTCTAGCCGAACTGTAATAACAACATGAAGGTGTGAGCAATTAGAAAGATACACATAACTCTAAATGAGTTAATATGAAGAAACCAGTTTCTTGGGGAAAGATGACTAGTTCAGATTTGAGCACAAGTTATAGATGCCTGCGGTATGTCAAAAAAGACATGTACAGCAGGTGATGGCTCTGATGTGCCAGAGACCAAAATAGACTCTAACAAACCCTTAGTTCAGATCTACTCTTCAGACTTTAGCAAAATAATTCATCATTGACCCAATGTTTCTTGCTCCCCCAAATCTGTTATTCTATATTATATCATCTAATGATAAGAGTACTTTTTATAATAAAGCTGCCCAGATTTGAAGTTTAGAATTTGATGTTTGGCAAAATTAAATCATATATATATATGTATATATATATATATATATGAAACTATATGCATACATATATGCAAATATGTGTATGTGTAGACATGTATATATTTATTAATGTAAATATATATCTTCATATATAATATATATACATGGTTTTATATATGTTAAACATCACATTGTATACTTCAATGAGGACAGCATGGTATATATATATGAAAACCATCACTACAATCAAGATAATGAATGTATCTATCTCATCCAAAAATTTCTTCCTAGTACTTTGTAATCTTTCTCTGGCCCCTCTTACCTACCGGCAACAACTGAACTGCTTCCCATCAGCCCAGATTAGTTTTATATGCGTGGAATCACAGAGTGCACACTCTTTTGTCTGGGGCTTCTTTCAGTTGGCATGAATATTTTGAGATTCAATTAGGTTCTTGCATTTATCAATAGTTTATTACTTTTTTTGGCTGTCTTCCACTGTATTAAAATATCAAAATTTATTTATTCTTTGTTGATGAACATTTGGTTATTTTCAGTTGGAGACTAGTAACAAATACAGTTGCTCTGAACATTCATGCAAAAGTATTTGCATGGGCACGTGCTTACCATTCCCTGGGGAAACTCTTATAAGCTGTATGTGTGAATTACATGGTGGGAGTGCATGGTAGCTTTTTAAAGAAAATGTCAAATTTTCCAAAGTGATCGTACCATTTTGTATTCCCAACGGCAACGTCTAAGTTTTCTGCTTCCTCCACATCCTTAGTGAAGGAAATATGGCGTTAGTATGGCCAGTTGTTTCAAGTGTAGCTATTCTAACAGGTGTGTGGTAGTTGTTTACTGCACTATCTGTTTGCCTTTGCCTAATGACTAATGATATTGAGTATATTCTCACATGCTTATATGCCATCAAATATCATTTATATAACAAAGTTTTAAAATCTTTTGCCCATTTTTAATTGTACTGATTTTTATGAATATATATACTATATGTAATATATGATGTATACATTATATATATTATATAATATATTTATAATAATATATTCTATTATATATAATACATATTATATATAATATATGTTCTGTAGGTTCTTGTCAGTGTCATCAGGCAAAAATGAAAAACAAAAAGAAGACATTCAGATTGGGAAGGAAGTGAAACTGTCTTTATTTGAAGAAGACGTGATCATATATGTAGAAGATGTGATAGCAGCTATTAAAAAAGCTCATAGAACTAATACATAAATTTAGCAGCATCACAGAATACCAAATTGATATCAAAATGAAGTGTATTTTATATACTAGCAATAATCAGAAATTGAAAGTAAAAACAAAATACCATTTAAACTGATATGAAAATATATGAAATGCTAATACATAAATCTACCAAATCTGTGCAAGATATATATGCTAGAAACTACAAATTATTTCAGAAAGAAATTAAATAAATCTTATAAATAGAGAAAAACAGTTTGTTCATGAATCAAAAGACTCATTAGTGTTACAATAAAAATTCTCCCCAAACTGATGTAGAGATTCAACACAATACCAATTAAAATTCTCATAGTTGTTTTGCTTCTGCTTTTGTTTGTTTTTCTTTAGAAATCAACAAACTGATACTAAAATTGAAAATGCTCAGGGCCTGAAATGCTAAAACAAAAATACCATTCCAGTGAGAAAGAAGAACAAACTTGGAGGGTTAATGCTACATGATTCCTGATTCCACGAACAGTGGCATGGTTATTATAAAGCTGCAGTGATCAAAAGAATCCAGTGTTGGTGTAAAAGTAGTGAAATAGATCAAAGGAACGAAATACAGAGCCCAAATATAGACCCATACATTTATGAATGACTAATTTCTCACAAAAGTACAAAGGCAATTAATTCAGTGTAGAAAGTATCTTTTCAACAAATGGTGTTGAATTAATTGGATATTCATATAAAAAACAAAGCATGAGCCTCCATTCAGCCTGCAAACTGTAAACAACAATAACACATCACGAATCATACATCTAAATAATAAATCTGAAAGGATATAATTTCTAGAAGAAATAGAACGTTTTACCTTAGATCAAGCAAAGTTCTTAGATATAACACAATCCATAAAACAACAATTTGGTAAACTGGGCTTCCTCAAAATTAGAATTTTGCTGCTTTTCAAAAAAGAGAATGAAAAGACACATCACAGACTGGGACAAATATTTGCACAACAAACACCTGAAAACTTTCTTGTTTGTTTGCTTGTTTCTTTCATTCATTTAAGCTACTAGATAGCAAGGGTCTTGTTTATGTTTTTAAGAACTGTGTGCCTAACATTCAAAATAGTGTTCTGAACATAATAGGTCTTCAAAAAATATTCCTTGAATGTAGGAATGACTGAATGAACTAACAAATCAGCATAGTGGTGAAAACTGATTAAATTTAAAAGTTTCCAAAGCATCTGAGGATAAGCATATGGAATTGCTTCTGAAATTTTATTGTAAAATGGAGTCCCATCTTGTTAAAATCCAGATTTTGATTCAGTAATTTCTGGGTTGGGCTTTGAAGTTTTACATTTCTAATGAGCTGTAGGTGATCGCAAAGCTGCTGGTCCTGGGACCACTCACTGAGAGGCAATGGCATAGAGTTTGAGTCAACTCAAGACACAAGCATATACAGGTTAAATTCGAAGTGTGAGAATTAACATTGTTTATGAAAGAATTGACTGTTTCCTTATTAAGTTATACATGAGGTCATCTGCTGAGGAATAGTGGCATGGAAAACTAGAAAATATTCAGAAGAGGGAAAGACAAAATAAAATAAGAGTTGTTTTCAAAGGGGAAAGCAGGTAAAATAATATCAATTAATCTTTTCAGACATATATTAATAGAAAAAACATAAAATGTAGATTTTATACTATGGAGGTCAATGTTCAAACAAATTAACCCTTTATAAATATCATCTACAAACTTCAGGTATCTTCAGAATTTTTTGTTTGCTTATTTGTTTGTTTCCTGTTATTTATCTTCCCCTTCCCCTATCCTTGCTTAAACCAGATAAATGAAAAAGTTCTGAAATGTAAATCAATCTGGTAGGTCAGCTTGTTAACAGCTCCAGGAAGATTTTGATAAAGGAAGAAGGTTGGAATTTAATTGTTCAAATGAAATTTGGGATTTGCTTTAGATTTTATTAATGGGTTATATCTACCTTCCATTTCTATAGGGAATGAAGGGTTGAGAGCATAATGAGCACATATTTGATGCTCAGGATGAGGGGGGAAAAACCTGTCACCATAGAATCCATTTTATACACCATTAAATTTTATATAACTTACAGCGTATTTTATTGAGAAGACAAAACATTTTAGGGACAAGACCCTTCCAGTCATATAAGCAACTCATGACATTGCTGACTAGCCCTGCCAGGAAACTCTTCTTTTTATTGAAATCAAAGTCTGTCTCCATTCAATTATTCTAACTCATTCCTGTACCTGTATGGAACACAAATTCCAAATCCTCTTCCAGATTTCAGATTTTCAAATACTTGAAGGCAGAAATCGCGCTGCTATTGGTGCTCCTCTAAAGCGGAGTATCTTCAGCACTTGTAAATGTTTCTCAACGACAGGAGCTACAAGCACTTTATCATATTGTTAACACCGCTCTTAGTTTGTCTGTACTCTGTGTCCTATTGAAAAGTGTGCTGATGGCAGTAAATGTTACAATTATACAATAGAGCAAAGGACTTCCTTAACCCCAGCACTATGTATGTATCAACAGAGTCCGAGTTTACAATTAGTTTTTACACTAAGTAGGCATCAAGTTAAGAATCGGTTTAATTCAGAACTACGTGCTTCTCATCCGCTTCGGTGGAAACGGGATCTCCATACTCTCACACATTCTGTCTTTCCATTAGACCACCTACACTGGGGAAAAAGTGACACTGTATCTACAAATTGTTGCATAAACTTGGCAAGACACATACTCTTGTTTAACTATGATTTTTCCATTATACAAAGAAAGTATGCCTAATTCCAACTGCCGGTTCATAAAAAGTCCTATACATGAAAACTCTTTGTAAAAAAAAAAAAAATCACAAAAATAATAATGTTTACTATTTAGTTCAAAATTTAGCAAATGTTATAGTAATTAAACTCAAGTTTTTAGACTAATCTGGATTTAAAATGTAGCTGTACTATTTACTCCCTTTATTTGATCTTAAGCAAGTTTTTTAATCTTTCTGATCTTCAGTTACATTCCCTATAAATGTATTATCAGTATCTAACTTGTATCTTTTTGAGGAGGATAAATGAGATAATTAATGCAAAGTGTTTAGTGTAAGGCATGGTATAGCTACTGAGAGTTTCATGTCTACTACCCATAAAAGACCTGATTATCAAGAACAATTTTAATTATTTTATTGTATACCTTGATTGATTTAGAAAAGGAAAAAACATACGTGGCATATTTTAGAAGGATTCCAGTTTAAAATAACTTTTTAAGAATTGACTCAAAGGGTGCCTGGGTGGCTCAGTCAGTTAAGCACCTGACTTTGGCTCAGGTCATGATCTCACAGTTCATGAATGCAAGCCCAGCATCAAGCTCTGTGCTGACAGCTCAGAGCCTGGGTCCTGCTTCAAATTCTCTGTCTGCCTCTCTCTCTCTCTGCCCCTCCCTTGCTCCCATTCTCTCTTTCTCTCTCTCTCTCTCTCTCTCTCTCTCTCTCTCTCTCTCTTTCTCTCTCTGTCTCTCAAAAATAAGTAAGCATTAAAAAATTTAAAAACAGAATTAACTCAAAACTAAGGTTTGGTTAAAACTTAAGTGGTTGCTTACAGATACAAAAATGCTCCAAAATCTGATACTAAAAATAATAATATATTTTTATAGACTACTTACTTTGTGCCTGGCATTGTGCTAGGTAATATATGTATGTATCTTTGTGTGAACCTTCATCAACACTGTGGGGAGTTATTTTATTTACTTTACAGAGAAAAAAAATCTGAAACAGGCTACAACCAGACTGTTTCAAAAAAGATGAGGAGAAAAACAAAACTTTATAAAATGAAGGCCATTAAAACATGGCTTATTGAAAAAAAATGAGTGTGTGGCTCCTGGGAAGCTTAGTCAGTTAAGTGGCTCACTCTTGGTTTTGGTTCAGGTCATGATCTCATGGTTGGTGAGTCCAAGCCCCACAGCACTGGTGCAGAGCCTGCTTGGGGTTCTCTCTCTCTCTTCCTCTCTCTCTGTCCCTCTCCTGCTTTGTCTCTCTTTTTCTTTCTCTCTCATTCTCTCAAAATAAATAAATAAACTTAAAAAAATAAGTTTATATCCTCTTAGATGTCTAAAGAAAACCAGATGATGGATCAGAACTTTTAGAAAAAAAAGCGCAATATCAATCACTGTATTGAAAACACGGATTTAATATACTTGTAAGTGAGGGAATAAACGCCTTAGGACTCAGACACAGGTGCGCACACATGCGCTCTCTCTCTCTCTCTCTCTCTCTCTCTCACACACACACACACACACACACACACACACACACACACACACACAGAAGTTAAAAACCCACTTAGTGAGAGCTAGAGGTTATATTATATTTCAATTATGGAAATAGGTATCCAAAAGAATTAAGCATAAGTCCAGGGACATCTAATGACAACAACTAACATTTTTTATTTTATTTTTTATTTTTATTTATTTATTTTTGCAGTTTATTTATGTAAGTGATGTCTTCATACAACATGAGGCTCAAACTCACAACCAGGAGATTGAGAGTTGAACACTCTTCTTACTGAGCCAGCCAGGTGCTCCAAAACTAACATTCTTTTGTGTTTTACAGGCTTTCTTTTTTTTTTTTAATTAAATACAATAAGTGTGTCCTTTTTTATTCAGTTAGGTCATTTCTAAGAGGGGATTTAGCCAACCTTAAGGCTAACTAACTTTTCCAACCATCATATATGTAACGTCATCAGTTTACTTGCTTCATTTTTAGTATTTTTTTAAGTAAGGTGATTGTTTTCACTCTTTCTTTAGGAATTCAGTAGACAAAAAGAAAACAAAAAAGGAAATAAGCAGATCTGGCCCCAACTCTATCCTGGGTGTTCACAAAAGATGTCAGTATTACTTGGCAACTAAAATATACATCTCTAGACAAAAGAAAATGAAAATTACAATAATAATCCACTTTTAGTGGTGATTTTTAGTGATTTTTAGTGAAGTATCACTGTAACCAGACTTTCTCTTCCATGCCATCCAAAATTCTAAGAGATTAGATTTTCGTTACTGATACATTTTTGTGTCAGCATCCAACAAAGTTTAATTTAAAAAGTGTAGAAACTTCTATGCACTGATGGTATCTTTCCAAGGCTAGAAATCATGTTCTCTTTGCTTTTTTTATGTATGAAAATTAATCACTTCAAGAGCATTAAAAAGCTCATTTGGCTGAAAGCCAGACTCTATTCTAGGCTCCTACTTTGCAGTAATACTAAAGAGATATATCTGAGTGTTTGAGCTCTACAAAATTAATTTTCTGATTCTGTTGAACTATTTTTGAATTTTCTGTTCTTGTTGAGCTTCATCATGTGTTTCTGAAGTTTTAAGTTCTGTGGTTTACTTGACTTTTTAATCATGCATTTGTTTATGAGACATGCATAACGTCAATACCATATTCAATTATTCTCTACTGAAATGTTGGCAGCACAGGTAGAGTTTAAAGAAACAGTTTTGATCAAAGAATTTCTCTTAAGGCCATGACACATTTCCTCTTACCAGTTAATCAGCTTGAAGCTTTGCAATAAATTAGACGCAACAATTTGAATTCCTCATATCAAGAATGACACTAATTTTTGTGAGAAAATCAGCCCTAGTTATAAGCAAAGTTTTCTTTTGGGGCTTCTACCTTCTGTAAAGTGCACAGAAAAGAGAAAAAGCCAAGTAAGATTGGCCTTAACTGGAGCAAAAATATGATAATCATAATTAGCACAACTTTTTCTTGAAAATCATCAGATCACATTAGGAGTAATTGATATTAGTTCTCTTGCGAGTATTCTTCTATCAGTGATTTCTGTTGCCAGTGAATCTTAAATCAAGTTAAAGAAATCTGAGAACAAAAATTTAGATGTCATTGTCTCAGTAAATAAAAGAGCCTTGATTTATCAATGATTGACGTATAATTGGGAGATTTTATAAAATTATGTAAATTTGATAACATGTACATTAATATACTATTTCTTTTCGATTTCTCTCAATATATTTTTAGAGACAGAAGGGAAAAGTTTTCAATGCCATATTCTCAAATAATTAAAAATTAAATTTAGGGGTGCCTAGGTGGCTCAGCTGGTTAAGCGTCTGATTTAGGCTAAGCATCTGTGCTGACAGCTCAGAGCCTGGAGCCTGTCTTTGGATTCTGTGTCTCCCTCTCTCTCTGACCCTCCCCTGCTTGCACTGTCTCTGTCTCTCAAAAATTAATAATAATTTAGAAAAACATTAAAAAATAAAATAAAATAAAAATTTAAGAGTTGACTTCCCCATTAAGAACCTTCTTTGCCAGTGAGACAAGAAAGGGCTTGGAGAGATTTTAGTCAAAACTAACAAATGTCCACTACCCCAAAGGAAGTATAAAACTGTTCCTCTTCTTTCAAGAAACTCTCTATTTTGGGTGGCTTTAAATAGTGCAGAATAAAATATTAACATACCAGTACAGATCAGTATATGCTTAAGCATCAATATTAGTATTATATCCTGAGTGAGGCTATGAATTCATACCAATTTGTCAAATAAATTAAATTAGATAGCCTTGTTCTTGCCATGTTCTCGTTAGGAAAGCTTTTATAGATAAAGATAAAGGTAACTTTGTTCTTGTGGAACATTTAAATTGGTGAAGAAGAGAAGGAACAAAATTGAAAGTGACAATTTAGCAGAAATAAAGACTATAATGGAGGAGAAAGTATGCATTAATTCATTTTGAGTAGTGCGTTGATAATTTGAGCAGAGTAGGAGTTAAGAAGCAAAATAAATGAGACTCAACTTCAATGTTATTACAGTCCAAGGAATATTTGTTTATTTGTTTTTTGTTTGTTTGTTTGATTACATAGAGAATAGAACATCAGGAACCTGAGAAATTAGGGAATTATACCTAAAGATTTGCAAGAGAGATTTTCTTAGTTTCCACTGAGGTGCAGCTCAGGACTAATATGATCCTTTAAGATTTGAGAATTTAAATATTTGGAGATCATTTATTCTAAATAATATAATATTTTTAGGGTGCCCTAAATTCTTCTTTGTTCCAAACACCTATTCTCCTTGATGTTAATAATTCTTAGTTTCAGACCCCTAATTTAGAAACTGGTGATAACTGCTTTTGCAAAATAAGAAGACAGTTTAAAAGCAAGTCAAGTGAGGAAAATCATTTCTACCTATGAGTCAAATACCAAATACAATATAAAAACAAGATTGATAAATTTGACTATGAAAATTAATGACAAAATATATATAAACAAAGTTAAAAGAAATGATAAACTGAAAAGGTATCTGCAACATAAAGAGCTGATAACTTTAATTTACAGAAACTTTTAAAATTGATTAAATAATTACCAAAATTTTTATAGAAATGGACAAAACACATGAAAGTCTATAAAACAAGTTTTAAGAATGATCTGTAAATGTTACATGACATTGACTTCACTTTTAATAAGAGAAATGCAAGTTATACTATAGAGAAGTATTACTTCTTTCCATCAGATTGGTCAGGATTTTAAAAACTTTGCAATCCACTATGTTTATTTGGTTGTGTGGAAACAGGCCATCTATACATTGCTGGTAGAAATGGAAAATGATTCAACTTCTATGGAGACAAATTTGGCAAGTGGCAATATCTTACCAAACTTTGTGTTCATCTCCTCCACTTCACTTTCCAAAGTTCATGTTTGCCATTTTGCTTTTATTAAAAACCCTACATTATTAAGGTAAAGGCTCTTTTTGTAAAAGCAAAAACCCTCTTCATATTTTTTCCACTAGCAAAGGCAGGCATTAACGTAGGTCTTTCATAAAAGAGGAATAGAGTAATGCAAACTTTCAGGAGGAGAAAGAATTCCTGTGTATCTCTGCTCTTTGAATTCCTGTTTAAAGCAACTGTAATATATTACTTGATTCTTATTAACAAATAAATAAAATCTTAGACATATATTCATCTTATGTTTGAAGAGAGACATGCATTTGCCTTTTAAAAAGAAACTTGATTTTTTAACAATGTGCGTAACAATGTGCACATGTATATATTATGTATGCAGTTTATATCAGTTTATATTAATATGCATGCATTTATTTCCTTGTGCTGTCTACTAATGGGTATATCCTTGCAGTATAATGAGGAAATCTAACACTCAGATCTAGTTCTCTAACATTATTTCCAACTAAAAGGACCCAAGTCTTCTTAAAACTTTGCTGTTTTCAGGGGCGCCTGGGTGGCTCAGTTGGTAAAGCCTCTGACTTCAGCTCAGGTCAGATCTCACGTTCATGGGTTCGAGCCCCGCATCAGGCTCTGTGCTGACAGCTAGCTCAGAGCCTGGAGCCTGCTTCCGGTTCTGTGTCTCCTCCTCTCTCTGCCCCTCCCCCTCTCATGCTCTGTCTCTCTCTGTATAAAAAATAAATAAATAAATAAATTTAAAAAATTATTTAAAAAAAAAAAACTTTGCTGTTTTCAGATTTGTGGCAGGCTAAGTACAAAATGTCCTGGCATATTTTGTGATACTCCAGAAATAAAAGAAGGGCTTAAAAATGATGGTCACAAGTCACATGAACAAAGGAGCTTCCTCAAACGTGCTCCTTTGGTTAAACCAGGACACCAAATTAACAACCAGATAATTAAGTAGATAAATTATTTACAAATAAATAGAAAAATTGGATTCCATGAGTTTATACTGATAATAGATGATGGATGATGATAGATAACAGATAGATGATAGAGAGAGAGACAGACAGACCGACAGACAATAGATCAAATAAAAAGGGAGACTTCTTCATAATAGATGCCAACAAGGAAGAAAGGGGATTGGCAGATCATCATTTTACAAACATCACTTTAAAAATTCTTTTTGAAAAGACATAGATGGACAATAAACTTAGGGTGAAATTTTGTTAAGAAGAAGGTTATTTGTATCCTGATAGATTGCTTAGTAATTACAAGAGAAAAAAATAGTACCTATACATGGAGAAATCAGGCAAAACCTTGACCAATTAACATCATCAGGAAAGGCTGGATGGATATGGTGTCTCTAGATGTAATACCCACAAAGGACATAGATACCTATTATAATGCTCTGGCCAGGAACTGAGTTCAATCATGGCCAAACACCAGGCAAATGAAAATGAGGAGAGAAGTCTCCATTAAAACCAAATAGTATAATATTTATAGTAGTGAATTAGATAAAGAATATATGAGTATTCCAATTCCTCCAACTTTTAAGTTTGAAGTTATTACACAATAAAATGTTTTTGTTAAGTGTGTTAAAATATTAAAGAATCCCCTTTTTTTCTTATACTTCCAAATTAAAACATATTTCCACTCCAATTTGCATGTACTCAGTACTTCTGTAACATTCTAATGACGAGTTTAAATAAGTATGACCTTAGTTGTATGGCTGAAATAACTATAAAAGTCCTCTTTAAAAGTGGCTGACTTGGGGGACATATCTCTTAAGTTTTTAAATATACATTCACACACACTCATGTATTTTAATTACCTTAAAAATCAGAGTTTACTTTAAAAATGAAAAATGTTGGAAGAAAGTTTTAAGTGATAAGACACAATCTTCTAGAAAGTAATGAAGGTAATGCAGAACAGCTTTTTATAATATGAGCATCTCCATTTTATTATATATATTATATATAAGATTTTTTTCTGCAAAACATTCTCTATTTTAAAAATCCAGGTAAGCACATTGTGCTAAATTACAAAACGTTGATTGTACCATAGTATGTAGAAATCCAGTATGTAGAAATGAACATCAGTTTCAATAATAAGGTGTTATAGGTAGACATAATGTCACAATTATGTATTTACAAATCACAATTCGTGTTTACAAACTACCATACATTTTTTAGATCATTATGCAAAATGATCATATTTGTCATTAAGCAAATATTCAATATGCTTATTATGCAAAAATGAGCAACTTGCAAGTTTCAATAAGTTTTCTATGGATTTACATATAGGTATGTTTATGTTTGCTTATTATTTGTTTATTTATTTATTCTACTTGTATATCAATTTGTTCTGAGGCTATATTTATAAATAGCAACCTCTAAAATAAGTGGTGTATATTGGAAAGGATTTTATTTTAGAAATAAAATGATTTAGTTACAGAGAAGTTTATGGTAATTCTAAGAGCTTATATTAAAATATATTAAAAATTATATTAAAAATATCTCTTTCCTAAGCAAAATGATTAAAGTTAATAAGTGGAACAAGTGTTAATTTAATACGGAGGAAATGAAATGAAAAAGTGAAGGGAGGCCGAATTAAATATCATTTGTTGTTTTCTAGAAGTACTGGAATGATGCTATTAGTATTGTAACAGTGCTATTCTTACCTCTAAAGCACTTTCTTCATTTAGGGCATTGCATTTTTTACTGGGAATGAGTCACACCTGGTAGTCTATTGCCTAGACTCACCCAATTTCCAAGATGGCTAGTCATTCTAATTAGTGGACAAAAAACATCTCCCAGTCACAAAGTGGTTAGCTTCACCAAAGTGCTTGGATATTCCAAAATACTTATGCTTCAGGTTTACCCATCAGAGCCCAATAACAAAATTCAAATATATTAAGAAAAATAACCATCTAGAAAAGTACCATGTTTCTTACTTGTTAACCCTAAACATATTAGTTTGATTTTTTGTTTTTCTCAGGCTACTTGGATTCTATAAGACTTTTTAAAAATGACACGAGATGCGCCTGGGTGGCTCAGTCGGTTGAGCGGCCGGCTTCGGCTCAGGTCAGATCTCACATTTGTGGGTTCGAGCCCTGCGTCAGGCTCTGTGCAGACAGCAAGCTCAGAGCCTGGAGCCTGCTTCAGGTTCTGTGTCTCCCTCTCTCTGCCCCTCCCCCTCTCATGCTCTATCTCTCTCTGTACCCAAAATAAATAAAACATTAAAAAAAAAATTTTTTTAAATGACATGAAATAACTATTATGGAGAAAAAATAGAAAAAAAACCATACCACAGAAGTGTTGTAGAACTCTAAATGAGTCATATAGGCAAATTTTACCTATATCACCATTTTGGTGGCAAATGGTAAATTGATCAAAATTTAGGACCTTAGTGGATTTTTAATTTGTTCTGATACTTGATGCTAAGTATGCTTTGTAGACCTTACAAATAAAGGAAGAGAATGTCAGCACCATAAAAGCAGAAGGCTATGGGTACCTGCTGCTCTGAAGATCTTGGTTTCACACAGTTTCCTGAATCTTCAACTCTAAAGGCTTTATTGACAAAAAGATAATGAGCTAGTGAGCAGACTTCAAAGTGACTCTACAGATCCCACTTTCTATGTTTCCTTATCATTTATCTCCCTCATTATTTAATTTTCATATAAAGATGAAATCATACTAATTGTGGTATCTTTCTAATTTAGCTTACATGTTGGGTTAGATGATGGATAAACACTCACCTCTTGTCATCTATTAGCAGGATACTGTTATGGGAAGTGAGCCATCTATTCTATTAATCAGAAATGTACTTGGTTAGCCTGAGCTTCTTTTTCTTTGCATGTGCAAAAGGTTAATCAACTAAAGCACACGTTTGTGTTTTCCTCTCCATGGTTGATGGCTCATTATCTGGACATTTTGGTATCGAGTAGGATTCTCTTGACAGATTTTTCTAGTTAAGACATTGCCCATGTGTCACTGTTATATTCGCAATTCTCTCTCCATGTTTGTATTTTAAGACATTTGGAATTTGGCTAGGAAATGCCGTCTGACAAGGGAAATTTGTGCAAATTTTAGGACATAGAGAACTGTCCTGGGCATTCTGTTTGTCCTTATAGCTCCATGTCCTGTGAAGCTGACCTCTATGGACTACAGGAATTAGGCCTTCCTGGCTTCTTATTTCCTGTGCAAGGCACTGCAGGAAAGGGAGGTTCATATCCCTGCCTTCTTTACCACTGAGCTCTAGGTGGGCAGTCTCTGGGCTTTTCTATCAAAAGCCATAGTTTTGTCTTTTTAGCTAAAACTTTAACTCTCTCCAGGTGCACCACTCTCATTGTTCCTTCAGATGTAAGATTGGCACTTATTTTACTAATCCTGTAGCGGGTCAACCTGCCTTATTGGTTTCCTTTCATTCTGACTATACTTTTGTGAATAGTCCATTAATTTTTCTCTCCTTATTATCTCATGTAAGCATCTATCTTTTCCCTGCCAGGCAATTCAAAACAGTTATTTAGCAGGAGTACTAAATATTTCTGGTAATATCTGGCAACTTTATGTGTTTGATGACTGCTTGTAACTTGTTTCCTGGGAGAAATGAGGCACTGATAATCCTAGCATCTGGGAGAATCATTTTAAAAATTATTAGTAGGATGGCATTGGATGAGGACAGGTGGTGAACAAGGCATTAAAAGATAATTGTGATGACCAAGGTATGCAGTCACTATGGTGGCTATAGTGTCGCAAAAATTATAGGGACAGGAGGCTGCCTTTTTAAACCATATTTCAGGCAATTTTACATTACTAATACTGTGGAATTTCATACATGTGACATGAAAAGTTTCCATGGTGAAATAAGTTCAGAAAGGCTGCATCAAAATTAAACAGACTTAATTATCAGAATGTGATTGAAAATGCCCATTATCATTTTCAAAAAAAGTTTTTAGATTCTTATATAAATCTGGCATGATCTGAAGGATGTTTGTAAATTTTTAGTGAACCACACTGAACTTAATTCAAACCTGTCAAAAATGTGTTTATTTATGAAGCAATCAGTGAGATGGTAAAGCTGATTCAAATATTATTTGTTGAAATGAGTAATTTATAAGCAATAAAAAAGAAACAGAATAAAATTGTTACATTATGTAAAGAACTAGTTAATAACCTACAAGGCAATGCAGTCATAACCATAACATTTCAGGTTATTGTTTCTATCAGAAAGTAATTATTTGCATAACTCTCAGAAAAAATCTACAAATCGACTTATAATTCCACACAGTCTGAGCTCTAACTAAGAGTAAATGGCTGAGTCAAACACAAATACATTATTCTAGAAAGCTGATAAGCCTTAGGTAGACCCGATAAACAGTGGCCAAGTGTGACATTGGAAGTATACACTGCCATCCCTTTGCATTACTTCCAAGTTCTAAGTATTTTTTCTTAACCACATTAACTGATAATCAGAATTTTTATTTTTATATTTAATCAAGTATGATTTACCTTATATTTCATATTCTCTCTAACCAGTGAAATCTGGACAATATTATAAATTTAGAATCGTTCACTATAAAATAATAAATACATTCAGGGCAACAATAATGGTTTCCCAAACTTCATGTCAGCTAATATGATTATGTATAGCTTCTAATTCTCATAGTAAAAATGTACATATACACATTTAGAATTTTTAAATCATCAAATCCCTTTGAGTGGTAAGGTAAAAAAAATGTGCATTTTTCTGAAATCTTCAATTTGGAGCCTCAAAACCTGAGATTCTTCATTCAAATGAGCCATTGAAAATCTGATTGCCTCTTAGGTGTTGGAAACACCATTAGAAATTGCTTTTATATGCCATTTTAGAATTCTACCTGCTCACTAGGAAGCAAAATGTCAGAAAATAATGAATCAACATTATTCATATTGAAGTTGCAAGATGGAAAATAGGATTCAGATCAAAGGTCTCTGAGAGACAAAACTTACAAACAAATGAATTTTTGACATTGAAAGGTGCATTTGCAGCCTATTTTTAAATTCCTATATACAGCCACTGGAGCATGCTGAATGGTTTTGTGTTTCTAAATTTCCTTTATATTTTTTCTCAAAAATTTCCTATGACAGATTTAGGTACTAGCACAAACAAAGCTGTTGATAAGGCCATGGATGTTGTGCATTTTCTTGAATATGAAGATAAATAATAGTAAATAAATCATTACAAATTTAGATTAATACCAAGGATAACTTTTAAATACTAGAAGTTTATGGTAATGTAAATGCATAACCAAATTCATATGACAGAGTATGGTGAAATTTGAAAACTATGCTTCACAGCTCTAGAGACAAAGTCATTCACCACGTACAGAACACAAAATGTAAAGATTGTCAAATTATTTGTTTGGCTACAGAGCCAAAGTTTAACTAGATGAGTTTTTAGAACAAATCTGTATGATCCAACTACTATCATCCAACATAGTAGTTTTTCTGGTTTTGCTTGTTTTTGCAGATGAACTTCAGGATTCAGATTTTATGTATATAAGGATCATTAGGAAAAAAAAACCTGTAGGGGAAGATTGTTACATGGAAGAGAGTCTTTATGACCAATAAATGCAAGGGCCTGGATTTGATTCTGATACTATAAAAGCCATAACATTTAACAAATAATAAATCAGCAGAATATAGAAGACAGTTAAACCTGTCTGTGCCCCAGCACAAGCTGGGATAGTACTTACAGTTGGAGGAAGCAAACAATAAAGAGACTGATATGACAGTGGTAAGATAAAAAAAAAAAAAACCCACAGACATGGAAAGGCCATGTAATCACTAATCTGTGCTCGAAGCTTCCCAAGACGACTTCCATAGCCCTGACCTGAAAACTCTTGGAGTAATAGTGAAAGATGATATTTTTGTGGGACTGCTACGGGCTGGTCTCTCATGGTAGGAAGCAAAAGGAAGTCGAGTGATCAAAAAATACCCCCAAACTTAAAAAATGCAAACCATTTAGTCAATTAACATTTGGTTCAAATTCTTCCTTTAATATTTTTGACAAATACCGGGTGCTAATAAAACAGGCAGTGTGGGCTAAAGTTAAAACAAATATATTCTAATTAAAAGGTTTTTCACCAATTGATCTTCAAATATTGTATTGTCTAGTCCTCTCATTCCCATTTTATTTTTTTAATGTTTTTTATTTATTTTTGAGAGACAGAGAGAGCACAAACAGGGGAGGGTCAGAGAGAGAAGGAGACACAGAATCCGAAACAGGCTCCAGGCTCTGAGCTGTCAGCACAGAGCCCGAAGTGGGGCTCAAACCCACGAAACGCGAGATCATGACCTGAGCCGTAGTGGGACGCTCAACCCACTGAGCCACCCATGCGCCCCTCTCATTCCCATTTTAAACATGAAAAAACATAGTCTATGGCTGTGTTTTTTTTTTAATAACTACAATGATTGTGTTCGTTATCTATTGCTGTACAATAAATTATCTCAGGACTTACTGGCTCAAAACAACAATAATTTATTTTCTCAGTTTCTGAGGGTCGGGAATTTTGGAGTAACTTAGCTGAGTGGGTCTTTTTGAGAGTTTCTCCTAAGATTGATGTCAATTTTTCAACTGGGTTGCATTATGCGCTAAAGTCTTTGCTGAGGTTTGTGAACCTGCTTGCATGAAGACTCCCCCACATATATGTTACCAAGAGTCCTCAGTTCCTTGCTGACTTTTGGCTGGAAGCCTCAGTCTCTCCACAGTTATGCCTGAGCGTCCTCAAGAGAGAGCAGCTGGTTTCCTTCAGAGCAAGTGATCTGAAAGAGAGAAAAAAACTGAAAAATGACAGAAGCTGAAGTGGCATTTGTAACCTAATCTCAAAAGGGACAAATCACTTCTACCATTTTCTTTTGATCACACAGAACAACTCCTGTAAAATATGGGAGGGGATTACTGAAGGTGTGAATTCCAGGAGAGGCAGATAATTGGGGACCATCTTAGTGGCCAAAGTTACAGTGACAGAATCTAATAAATATTTTACACTGAGAAAATACATGTCACAATTAACTAACTAGCCAATTATCCTAAATATAGTAAGAATTAAAAAAAGAAGATACAATGTGGTCCATGTGCTTGAAAAAGTGATCTATAAAGACATCTGATCACACAGTAAATAAGGACTGAGTAAATTCTAAACCTTACTGCTCTGCCTTCTTCTGAGCATAGAGGGTTAAACTGAATTAAACACACAGGAAAATACACGCACACACACATAGTAAGTGTTTAGTGTAGAAAGGTACTTTTGTTTCATTCCCACTATTTCAAGGTGTTCAGATTACATTTTATTTGATGGGAATTAATTTCATAATTATTTTCATCAGCAGAGTGTCCTATAACTGAGCCCAGATATCGAATTTTAAGATGATTTTATATGCAGATATAATATCATTGGCAAATCAATAAAAAAAGGAAACATCTAAGAGTAAAGGAAGAAATGCGGCACAGACACACACTGTATAAATAACACTATCTTCCCTGTGCATGTAGAATGATGGCCACCCAATTACGTCCATGCCCCGATCCCTGGGATTCATGAAATTGTTATGATACCCAAAACGGAATAAAATTGTTGATGGGATTAAGGTTGGTAATCTGCTGACCTTAAAGGAAAGAAAGTATCCTGGATTATCTATTATCCAATTTGAACACTAGGATCTTTAAGCTCGGAAGAAGGTGGCAGAAGAGGCAATTAGAGTGATACTATGTGAGGACTGGCCTGATGTTACTGGTTTGAAGACGGATGAAATGGGGCCACGAGCAAAGGAGTGAGGATGCCTTTATGAAACATGGAAAAGACAAGGAAACAGATCCTATCCGGAGCTTGCAGAAGAGAATGCAGTCTGCCAACTCTTTGACTTAGCCCAGTGAGACCTATGTTAGATCGCTAGTTTACAGTCCTCTAAGATAATATGATGCATTCCACTAATCTTAGGGGAGTTTATTACAGCAGCAATAGAAAACAAACAGGCTCCCTTACTAAGAAAAACTCATTAATCTCTCCCTGAGTTAGAAAAAAACCTGAG
This sequence comes from Suricata suricatta, assembly GCF_006229205.1. NCBI lineage: Eukaryota > Metazoa > Chordata > Mammalia > Carnivora > Herpestidae > Suricata > Suricata suricatta. The sequence goes on along the minus strand of NC_043700.1, from coordinate 159,084,745 downwards.
TCTTTCTCCAGTGCCTTGCTCCTTTATTTTTACATAAAATACTTCACTTCTGACACTCTGGTCACCAAACATGCGGGAGGCTTCCCTCACCAAGCAATTCCCTGTGACACCAGCGAGTGTCCTATAACTGAACTCAATTGTGACACTATATACCTGAAGATAGTGTCAGATCCACAGGTTAAGGGTTCAGTCCCACCCGATTGCCCTCCATTTTAGATGCCAATCAAAAGCAGTAGGTCTCTTGGGGAGCCTGAGTAGCTCCGTCAGTTACCGTCTTACTTTGTTACAGTCATGATCTTGCAGTTTCTGAGTTTGAGCCTTGTGTTACACTCTGCTTAGGATTCTGTGTCTCCCTCTCTGTATGCCCCACCCTTGCTCATCCTCTGTCTCTCTCTGTCTCTCAAAAATGAATAAATGCTTTACAAAATTTTAAAAAATGTAGTAGGTCCCAGGTTTCTCACAACTTCTGTCCAACTTGGCTACGAATTGGAGGTTCACATGACCTTCTCCCTCTTGGAGTCAATTATTTGCTAGAGAGGCTCACAGACTCAGGAAACACTTATATTTATCAAATTGTTAAAGGATATGATAAAGGATACGGATGAATAGATATATAAGGAAGGTCTGAGAGGTTCTTAAGCCCAGAAGTTTCTGTCCTCCATGGAACTGGGGTCCATTATCTTCCTAGTACACAAGTGTGTGCACCAACCTGAAAGCTCTCTGACTTCTGTACTTTGGGGATATTTATGGAGGCTTCATCACTTAGTCATTACCTATCATTAACTCCACTTTTAGCCCCCCCCCCCTTTTTTTTTTTACAAGAATGAGGAGTGGGACTGAAAATTTCAAGCCTCTAATCATGGCTGGGTTTTTCAGATGACCAACTCCCACCCAGGAGCAATCCAGGAACTCATCCAGAATCACCTCACTAGAACCAAAGATATTGCTATCACCCAGAAAATCCCAAGGGGTTAGTACCCTGTGTCAGGATCCAGGGTCAAAGACCTAATACTAGAACCAAGGACACTTTATAAGAGCTCTGTTCAGGGGCATATATATCTATAATATGTTCTATTATCTCAGATTCCTCAATGTAGTAAACAAATAAGTGTAAATGAAACAAGATAGAATTTTTAGATTGTCAGGTTAGCAAAAATTTGAAAGATGGACAATATTCACCATTGAAAGAATTTTGGAGAAGAACCTCATGTTCCCATGTGATTTTCTTGTGAGTTTAAATTCAAGGTTTGAAAAGATGTGTGTTTCAGTGAAGGAATATAAGGCACCAGGCATACCTCTCTCCTTTTCATTACGATGTCTGCAGGGCTACTTATGCAAGTGGTCAGTTTTACTTCCTCTTTTCTTGTTACCAAAAGGGGGAAAAAAGGGCGCCCAGGGGGATCTTCTGCCCCTAGAAGGAGCAGAAATTCTCAAGTGGATCTTTGCATTGCACTTTGAATTCCATCCCTCTCAACTTTGCCGGGGCTTTCCTCTAGTTCCTACCTGGCCCTCTCTGTGCTGTCACTCTCTACTGACTCATTCTCCTCAATGCAACAATGTACCATAGCTTTTGCTCATA
>NC_043700.1:159059949-159083066 GCF_006229205.1 Suricata suricatta | reverse complement strand
TTTGTTTTTCTCCATGAATGCTATTTTACTTGGCTTTCCTCTCCCAATTTCTCCTCACCAACATTAGCTCATCAAAAAAAAAAAGTACATATATGCATGGTGTATTTGTTTCTGTGTGAGAGTATAATTAATATGCATATGTGTAATTACATATGTTTCCTAGGTTAGGCTTTGTCTAATGATGTTGTTAATGACCTTTGCTTATAATATTTAAAAATTTTACTATAGTTGAATATATACATATATATATATATATATTCTTATGTATCTTTTCATATGCTTTCTCCTTTAAGAGAAAAACTATAATCAGAATGCCTGGGTGGCTCACTTGGTTGAGCATCCGGCTTCGGCTCAGGTCATGATCTTCTGGTTTAAGGGGTTCGAGCCCCGTGTCGGGCTCTGTGCTGACAGCTAGCTCAGAGCCTGGAGACTGTCTTCAGATTCTGTGTCTCCCTCTCTCTCTGAGCCTCCCCTGCACATGCTGTCTCTCTCTTTCAAAAAAAATTAAAAAGAAAAAACTATAATCTTAATTCTGAACTTTCAAATTTAGTTTAGGTTTACCCCTTCTCCTGGCCAGGTATACCATCAAATTTTATAAAATTATTTATTTTCCTCCTGAATTGAACTGTCAAAAGTGCCATTTATTTATTGTATTCTTCAAAATTCTAACCACTACGCCATGGAGCCAGCTATTCTTCAAAATTCTAGAATCAATGTCTAGATCCTTCATTTTATTGCTCTGGTTTGGTCTATTTCCAGGCCAAAAGCAAATGATTTTAATACAGTGGATTTATTAGAATAATACATTTTGATATTTAGTTAATTAAGTTCATCCCTCACGGTTCTTTTTTATTTATTTCTTGGTAATCTCTGGTATTCTTACCACCATGTAAACTTTAAGATCCTTTTATTCATCCAGGTTCCAGAAATATGATCTTTAAGAAAATGATTAGAATGTTGGCACATTCTGTGTCAATTTAGGAAGAATTGATATTTTTTGCTAAATAAAGTTTTCTCAGCCAGAATTTGGTATGTCTTTCTATTATTTGATTGCTTATGTATGATGTATAACGGTATCTTATTATTCAAAAATGTTAATATTCCTAAGTATATTGTAGTTTTTTACTGCTTTATGGGCACTTTATTTCACACATCCACTACTTTTCAGAATAGAGAAATATTATTGATTTATGGATATATATGTTGACTCTAGCCACTAACCAAAGTGTCATTAATTTTTTTTTAATTTGAGAGAGAGAGAGCACGATCGAACTTGGGGGAGAGGGGCCGAGGAAGTGAATCTCAAGCCAGCCCCTGCTCTACCCTCAGAGCACAGCCAAACATGGGGCTTGATCCTATGACCCTGTGATCATGACCTGAGCCAAACTCGAGTCAGACACTCAACTGACTGAGCCACCCAAGTGCCCCATTTTTTATTGTTTTGTTATTCATCTCTATCACTCAAGGATTTTAGTCATAGAATCAGAAAAATTATATTTTGTCCATTTTTTCCAGTGTTTACACCAGGCATTTATTATTTTAAATAATAAAATGCCTTATGGCATTTTCTAAAATCTCCATATAAACATTAAGTAATAATGAGAAATCCCTGCCAAGTTTCTGGCTTTCTTTTACATGGCTTTTGAGTTTCAATATGTAGCAGCATTTGCCATTGATTTGGGGTAAACAGCAAGTATTATATTTACATAAGAAATGTTTCTTATACTTAAATTTTTTGAACGGCCACCAAATTGTACATTGTCTTTTTAGCATTTGATATCATTTTCTTTCATTTGTTCATATAAATGTTATATACTTGATATTAAGTTATCCTTGTTTCCTGGATTAAACCTTCATTGTTTTTTTTACAATCTTTTTTTTTTCAGGCTTGTGACTCTCATATCATGCAAAGACTTATAAAGCTACTCTTAGAATATTTTCTTCAATCCAATGGCAAGGAGGAACCTATGAGAGTTTTAAGCAGAAGGTGACATGATCACTTTGTGTTTTCACACAACGTATGAAAACAAAGTTGTGTTTCAAAAATATGTTTATGGAAGTATAAACTATAATTTGAAGGTGTTGGAGGGTAGAAGGGGACTTTCTGAAATTATAGGACTTCCTAGAAACCAACCAAAATCTGATAGTGACTTTAACTACTGTGGAAGCTGTGGCTATGGAGAGAAGGTGATGGTTTGGAGAGCTATATACAAAATAAAATCAGTACTATATTAATTGCATATAGAGTTTAACAGAAAAGAAAATTCCAATAACAAACTTTTCAGGGTTTGGCTTCTACAAAAGTGTAATGGTGGTACTATTCTTGGAAATGGAGAAAGAGCACTGGAAGGAAACAAAGATAGAGATGGAACATCATTCATTGGTTATGAACATCTTGAGTCTCTAGTCCTGTTATTATATCTGAGTAGGGAGGTAAGGAAAGTAGCTCAATGTATGGATTTGCATCTCAAAGGAAAAAAAATGGGCTTAGAAAGATATGTTTGAAACATTATCACAGTGTCGGCATTGTTTATAATACTGATAATTCAACATAGATTATATGACAGTTAATGGAAAACCAGTTGGATAAATGTTTATATATTTATATAAAACTTAAGTTTAAAATAACAATCAAAAAGAATGAAATCCAGCCATTTGCAACTACATGGATGGAACTCGGGGTACTATGCTAAGCAAAATTAGTCAGAGAAAGACAAATATCATATGACTTTAATCATATGAGAACTTTAAGATACAAAACAGATGAACATAAGTGAAGGGAAACAAAAATGATCTAAAAACAGGGAGGTGAGACAAAACATAAGAGACTCTTAAATATAGAGAGCAAACAGAGGGTTGCTAGAGGGGCTGTGGGAGGGGGAATGGGCTAAATGGGTAAGGGGCTTAAAGAATCTACTCCTGAAATCATTGTTGTACATTGTGCTAATAAACTTGAATGTAATTATAAAAAATAACTAAATTATGGAAAGTAAAAACTAAAAATAAAAAATAAAATAAGATAACAATGTACCTTTGCATTTAATACAAAATACTTTGCAGTCATACTATTATCAGTTGAAATTGCAAGTTATAGAATAGTAATCTTCAATTTTTATAGCAATTCCTTATTTATAAACTGACCCGGCCCACCTGCTCGCTCGCTCGCTCACTGGTCTGTCAATCATCGCGGCTTCCTGAGAGAGGGAGAGAGAATAGGGCAGAGAGCACAGAGAATAAGAGGCAAGACAAGCGTTTCTGATCAAGCCTCTGTTTATTGAGAAAATACTCACACGTTAAATAAAGTTCAGGGCAGGGAAACAAGGCAGCTGACCTTGGTCGGTTGCTAGGAAACAGGGTCAAGAGATTAAGGCTAGGATAAAGGAGGAACCAAACTAAAGTTTTTAGCACAGCGCTGAGGGGCCAACACTGCCCTACCTGCAGGCAGTTGATCTTTGTACGTAGGGCAGCTCCCAACAACAAACATTAGCTTTTATATGTCTTCTGAGAATTATATTTATTTGGAAGTCTGGATTTCTTCAAACGACACAGAATGATTTTATTTCTTTATATATTTAACTATCCTGAAAGAATTGAAAAAGTTGATTGCATTGGTTCAGAAGTTGAATCAACTATTTTGCAACTTAATTTTATAAAATTTCCAGTTTGACTAATGGAAGGCAATACGTTCTATACTAAATGCATTAGTTTTAAATTCTCAGTTGATCAGAATTCAACTAACTTGAAAATATAGTAAAATGTTGCGATAACATAATAATGTGATAGAAAACACCAAAATTAGAATGGATTTCATAGAGTTTTTAATTTTACAGGAAAAAAAACCCCCACAAAACAAAAAATAAAATGAAATCTTTTTTCTTTAATTTTAGTTAATTAACATATAGTACAATATTGGTTTCAGGAGTAGAATTCAGTGATTCACCCCTTGCATATAATACCAAGTGCTCTTCATAAACAAGTGCCTTCCTTAATTCTTTATTGTTCTTTATTGTTAAGAGTCTCTTGTGGTTTGTTTCCTTCTCTTCTCTCCTAACCCTTCTTTCCTATATGTTCATCTGTTTTGTTTCTTAAATTCCACATATGAATGAAATCATATGGTATTTGTAATTCTCTGATTGAGTTATTTCATTTAGCATAATACACTCTGGCTCAATCCACATCATTGCCAGTTGCAAGATTTCATTCTTTTCAATGGCTGAGAAATATTCCATTGTATATATAGAACACCTCTTCATTATCCATTCATCAATCGATGAATCTTTGAGCTTTTTCCAGAGTTTGGCTATTATTGATAATGCATAAAACCGAACTTAAAAAAAAGTTTAATAACACTAGTCGGTGAAAATCCTGGAACTTGAATACAAGTTTCTTAGCTTCTTGTCTGGTGGAGGTGGCAACATTGTGAAGCTAAAAAAAAAAGTGAAGTTGCAGGTTCCTTGGCCTTCTCTGGCTCCATTTAAAGCCCTGAGAGATGTCAAGCAAAGTGTTCACATAAAATATGGGATTTTTTTTGTCAATTTTGCAGAAGTGATTTTTACTTCAATCATTTAATAATGCTATTTCTTTCCATCCTGACCTTCCCTTCATCACATTTTTCATTAAGTATCTTTGCAGTGGTTGGGTATATGTTTTGGCAATTGGCTAATTTGAGTTGGACATACATTTAGCTCAATTTATTAAGTATATCTACGTGGTTTTTGGTGGCTTCCATGAATTATTAGTGCTGGACTTTTGGAAGTAGTAATGGCTACAAAGAATGTTCTAATGACTGTTGCAGGAGGTCTTCAAGAGGATGGCAAGTTGAACATTAAGCTGTACTTGAGCAACTGGAAGCTCTTCATTTCCTCCCTTGTCCTTGGAAGGTATGTTTTGTCCACCTAATCTACAATGGGAGCCCTTTTCAATGACACAGACCTGAGAACCAATGTGTTGTTGAGACCTTTTGCACAATATATGTGCCTGAATGAAGTTAAAACTTCTATACAAAACTTTTATGATTCTAGTGGACAGATGCAGAGATCTACTGGTCTTGTGGCAACCCAAGACAAGCTTTGTATATAAGTTCCCTTGTTTATTAAACCGCCACCTACCAACCTGGCGTGGCCCTCCATGTATGGATGCCAGTTTGAGATTTCACCAGGGAAATCCCTGAGTTTGAGAACCAACAATGACCTATTTTCACTAATCAGTTTTATTTATAATTTCACATTCTTTTTCTTTAAACAGATCCTCCATTGTATATGTTTCAAGATCTACAAAACTGTCTAGTATGCTTTTCTTTGTGTTACAAATGATTTCATTGAGGTCCTGTCCCACATATATGTACATAACAAATAAGACACTTAAATCTAACAAATAAGATACTTAAGCATTATTTATTGTGTAACACTATTTTTCCTTTATTGTGCTATGCATCACAACAATGAAGACTCATTCAACAGGATTCCTGCCTTTAAGATGTCCAAATCTAAGAGAGTTGTCTTTTTAAACGAAATAGAACAGCATAACATAAGAAATGCTACAATAATGATATGACCAAATGTCTTCAGAAGCAATATGGAAGAAAGCAGCAAATCTGCTCCTGCAAGTCATATGTCAGATATGGCATATCTGAACTGGGGTAGCATAGAAACAGTAGCCATCTACAACAGAAAACAGCATGATCCAAGGCATAAAAGAATCATAGGCATGTGTCCCAATGTTCTGTTAGGTCAGAAGTTTATGGATTTTTTACAAGAATTAGCAAGTCTATGTTTACTTATGGTTATTCACTGGATCAGATGCTGATTTATATAATTTGATGGTATCTATTATAATGAACAGAACACTGAAGGGATTCACAGCATTTTAAATAAGAAATAGAAAATATGCATACAATGCATGAGTAAAAATGAATTTGTTTTTCTGAACTAGTCACCTCAATAATTAAAGGCAATTTCAATAACTGTCTTTGGAGAATGACCCTCTCTAGTAAAAAAGACTATTATTTCCTGCACCATAGAAATACAATTTCCAATGTTCAAGAAACTCATTTGAAATAACTGTGTAGATTCCATGCTTGGCTAGTCAAGAAATGTTATGCTGAAAAAATATTATGTATTTCTTTTACAACATAAAATAACATGATGTACCTCATAAAGGATACTATGATTTAATTTTAGAGAACTGTCTTATCTCTTAATAATGAATTTTGTCACCTGCTTATGTCATATTTAGAGCCAGACTAATATTTTTTTCACATCATCTTGTTTTTTCTTTTTCAAGTTTTTATTAAATTCCAGTTAGTTAACATGCACTGTAACATTAGTCTCAGGTATAGAATTTAGTGATTCAGCACCTACAGACAACACCTAGTATGGAGGCAGATTAATATTAAAGATTTTTAAAAATGTAATCATTCAAAAACCATCTTAAATAATTTATCATTTTCATAATTGCAAGTAACTGATGTTTTTATATCAATTATATAATTATAAATAAGTGATGTCATTCTGCATTTCGTTTAGAATAGATCTTTTATATCTTTAAAAAATCTGCAATAAAAAGTTCTATATCTGTCTGATATGGGATGAGATATTAGCAATAGTGGTTATGAACATGGCCACAGTTTCTTCCAAATCTTGAATTCCTGAATACTGTCCTATTTTCAGTGATTTTGCAAAAAATACATATTCCTAATTACATTTTTTAAATGTATTTACTTTTGCGGTCACTTTGTGGCTTTATTTTTTGCCAAAGCCATTTAACGTACATAAACTTGAGCTCTGTATCATCATTAGTGGTGTAGATTTTCACAGTTCTGATTATTCTATCTCTGCAGAAATAGCTGCTTTGTAAATTAAATACTTGATAGAGTAACTTTATTTCTTTAAGTGACTCATGCATGAATTCATGAAAGATCATTTTAAACTTTAAGACACCAGTGATTTTTGAGATCTATTTTGGAGATATAATACACCCACCATCCTATGAAATTTTAAGATGTAGAATCAAGTGATTCCACTCCAAGAATTTTCTTTTACATTTTCTCATAAAGTGAACGCTTTATTACTACATTTATGGAAATGGAACCCTGTTAGTATGGTAGTTACAGTACATGGAAATACATAGAAATAGATATAGTCACATTCTGTGGATTCTACATTGGACAATAAATCCAGACATATTTATTGTTTCTAGATGAATTTAACTTGTTTTTTTTATCATTTTTCATTATATTATTGAACTTTCATGCTACTCTAGCATTAGACTGAATTGAGAAAACACATTTTCTCTAAAACATTTTAAAGATAAAATTATATATTAAAGTCACTTTTTTCATTATTATCACCAAATATTGCTATCTTTTATTAATTAAGTGACTAATTTTCTTTGGGTGATATTTTGGTGAGAGTTAATAGAATTAATAGGAACACCTGAGTGGCTCAGTTGGTTAAATGTGTGACTTCAGCTCAGGTCATAATCTTACGGTTTGTGAGTTCGAGCCCCATGTCAGGCTCTGTGCTGACAGCTCAGAGCCTGGAGCCTGCTTTAGATTCTGTGTCTCCCTCTCTCTCTGCCTCTCTCCTGTTCACTCTCTCTCTCTCTCTCAAAAATAAATAAACATTACTTTAAAAAAATAGAGAGTTAATAAAATTGACAAGAACATGATGGAAATGTAAACATGGTAACATTTGATAATGATGAAATTTTTTCTATTTCCAAAAAGCTTTGGACTATAGACTAACTTTATTCTGACTGGAGAATAGAACATTTAATGCATCCTACATCCACTTAGGAGATGTCTATACACAGGATTACACAGGTGGCAAAACACAAATCCAGTGTCACTCAACCTGTTTAAGGTGCTTCTTCTTTTGTGACTCTCAGTAGAGTGGACAGCTCCCATTCAGGGAAAATGTATACCAAGGGATCAAGGATAAAGGTCAAAAGTGAGAGGTAGTGAGACAACCAAACTGAGTGAAAGGGAGACTCTTGAGACAGTTGTGCTGGAAATAAAGAGATAAACATAATCAGGGGAAGATTGTGGAAAGCCCTAAATATCAGCTTTATAGCTAATAGTAAAGGCCAATATCTCAATTTGTGCATTCCTCCCTATTAGTCATGATCTTTCACACCATCAAGTACCGCTATGAGCTACAAAATGCTACCTGAAAAGATTAATAAAACTTCCCAAAGGATTCAAGTTAACTGGCACATTGCTAAGCTATATATTGTTAACTTTAGGGCTTATTATCACTTCCTTTTGTCCTTTTGGTGTGCATAATATATTCTTTGTGAGCACTAAAAATCATATGAAGAAAATATATCATGTTAGAAGTAAAAAAAGAAACTTAGAAAAAAAAAGGAGTGATGGAAACATAAACTGAGGATTTCTTAACACAGGAGATAATCTTTACTAAAAAGTTATGTTTCCAAGGATGCCTGAGTGTGATGGTCAATATTATGTGTCAACTCAGCTGGACCATGGGTATCCAGGTATTAGGTTATCATTATTCTGGATCTATCTGTGAGGGTGTTTCTAGATGATATTAACGTTTCAATCAGTAGACCGACTAAAGAAGATTGCCTTTCCCAATGTGGGTGATCCTCATCCAATCCACTGAAGACCTGAATAGGAAAAAAAGGGGGAAAAAAAAAGAGAGAATTCCTTTTTTTTTTTTTTTATTAGTTTTGAGCTGAGATCAGTCTTTCCTTGTTTTCAAGTTGAAAATGAAAAATCAGCCTTACTTGGATCTTGAACCTATCAACCATCAGTCTGGAACTTCACACTATCTGCTCTCTTGATTCTCAGGCTTTGAACTCAGACTAAAACTTTACTATCAACTCTTTGGTTCTCTAGCTAGCAACCTGCAGATCCTAGTATTTCTCAGCCTCCAAAGCCATGTGAGTCAATTCCTTATGATAAATTTGTAAACAATATAAGTAAATAGACAGATGACAGATATAAGTGATAGAGATGATATAGATTAGGTATCGATATACCTCCAATCATTTCTGTTTCTTGTAAGATCCCAGAATTATATATTATTTGCCTGATTATCTATCTAATGCCTATAAAAGGATGATTAGCATTATCATCTTTCTACTGAGTTATCTCAAGTCTTTTATTGGCTTAAATATATGCATTTTTTAATAATGTGGAGAATTAAAAAGAGACATTTAGTCAATATGGAATTTTTTCTTTTCCATCACCTATTCTATCAGTTTTTTGTTAATCTGATGAGTTGTTTAACTGAAGTAACTCTACCAGCCTTATTTTAGTAGACCTGAAGACCTAGAAATAAGCATGGTCACTGTTATATGTCAGACGTGACTCAGGGTTTCTCTTGATTTCTCCCATTCATTTGCCTATAGTGAGGTAAACAGTTCTGTCCTTGGTTCTTTTGCTTGCATAGGCTGGCTGGGTTGCACAAGGGGCTATTATCACAGTCCAGGTTGTGCCAACACTAGCAACTCTTCTTTGGCTTTGGAGATGAATACGTGTTTATCCTGCTCATCTACTGATTTCATTTTGCTTGAAATCACCTTACCTTACTATATGGGTGGTAAGATATAGAATACCAAGGGCTATTACATGTGAGTTTAGATAGAAAAGAGCTAAGAAGAAGCTACTTAGCCAGCTTTGTGTTTAGTTCTCAGACTTGCTAGTTTTCAAAGAAATAAAAGAAGGTAGGGAAAAAGAGAGAGAATTTCATGTGATCTTCCCTAACTTCCTAGGACTTGGGGCCTAAATACTACATGGCAATAAATCATTTATTTGTTTGTCTTTTCAGTATGCTCACCTCTCAGAAGCCTTACTTAATAGGGCCTCCAGTTCAGACAAGTTTATTCATATTTTAGTTAAACATAAATTGTGCAGTTATTATTCCTATAAGTAAACAAAACATGGCATTTCAGAAACACTGCATGTAAAGAAGGTCTCATCTCAGGAAGGAAGATAATTGACCTCAGATGTTTTAAATGAAAACATTTAACAGACTTTATGTCATTCATACTCACGTTTCATTGGTCATGTAAATTCACATGGCAAAGCTTAAAATCAATAGTGTGGGAAATATACCCTACCCTCAGGGAAATGTGGTAAGGGCAGGAAGGAAAATGATTATAAATGAAGAGTATAAATAACTTCAAACAATTCCACTTAACTTTTTCTGTTTGTTATCATAAACAATGTGATGGATTGTAAATATGCCTTTGTTCTCATGGCCACACGTTTATTTTAGGCAGATACACCTAGATTTGGAGCTGCTAGTTAGTGAGGTATATACCTCAATATCACAAAATAATGTTGACTTTTTTTCATAAAACTTTCCCCATTGTACATTTCCCTCAGCAATTTGTCTGCCTTTAGTTTTTGGTCACATTATGAGGGTAAAAATGATATCCATGTGTTGTTTTACTTGAATTCCCATAAATACATATCAGATTGATTATCTTTCAAGTACTTTTTGCCCAGTTAACAAATTGACTCAAAGTAAAAAACACTAGACAGTGAAAAAAGTTTTTTTAAGTGAAAGAATAAAAATTTTTGTAAAAGGGAATTTTAAATGGTCAAATGTTGATATTGTTGACATCTATTTTTATAAAGTGTGTAGATAATCAAACCATGCTTAATGATAAAGACAGAGACTCTTTGAGTGATTTGGTTATTATATTATTTTTAAAAAAACTGTGGCACAGAATTTGATGATTGTCTCATGGAAGTTGACAACATCCCTTATTAATTTATTCAAAAATATTTATTGAGTTTCCACAATGTAACAGTCAGGTTCCAGATGACAAAGAAATAGCAGGAAACAAAAATCCCAACCAAGTAACTTACCTTAAAACAAAGTAAGTAATAAAATATGTAGCAGGTAGATAGTGACAGATATTCTGGGGAAAAGGTAAACCAGAAAAGGGAAATAAGGGTCTGGGAGTAAAGACAGGAGTACAGATTCACAAATAGGCTCTCAAGGGCAGGTAAAAGCTCTTGCCTTCCTGTTGTCTATTTTTTTAAATATTTGTTTATTTTTGAGAGAGAGCGAGAGAGCATGAGCAGGGAAGGGTAGAGAGAGAAAGAGAGGAAGACACAGAATCTAAAGCAGGCTCCAGGCTCTGAGCTGTCTGCATGGAGTTGTATCTTGAATTCAGAATCCTGAGATCATGACCTGAGTGGAAGTTTGATGCTTAACCAACTGAGCCACCCAGGTACCCCTAGCATTAACATCTTATAGAAAGATGGCCATTATTTCATCTTCTGTCTCTGACCTTTTCCCTATTTTATCTACCCTACAATTCCACTCTTATAGTCACCATTCAAACATATTTTCTCTTAGGAACATCTCTTTATTAAAGCCTAAAATTAAGTAAAATAGAGGAGAAAATATATATTGAGTGATTTTTAATAAGTCTTAAGAATCCCTGTGTACACAACGTATTACTGCTTAGATATTTAAGTGTACCAAGAACTTCTCAATCATTTGACCCAGGGCTGTAAAAAACACATTCATTTATTTTCTTCAGTCATTTATTATGAGATTCTATGAGACTAGCATACTTTATCAGAACATAATCTGGTACTTGAATTTGAGAGAATCGTGATCAGTTGCCTTGTCCTCTGTGTTGCCCCTAAGTTTTAATTTAAGGATAACAATCAAAGTGCAGGTGGTTTCCTGGAGATTAATGATCATTCAGGAGGCATCCATGTCCCTGGGACGAATATCTAATCATTAATCCTACGGAAATGTAATGTAGGGAAGTCATTATCACCGCCATCAAATGGCAATTCTTTTCCTTTCAAGTAAGTGGTTACTTTATTTCAAGTTGATGAAAAAGGTCCAAGATGGACATTGTGTAGGCAGAAGAACTCTATTAATTTACTAAACAAGAAAATATCAGATAAGAAAAAAATCCTGGACAGGTAGTGCTATAAATCTGACTCAACAGAAAGGAGTTTTAAATTCAGAAAGGTATATCACTGAACAAGGGTAAGTTAAATGTTCTCCATTACCTGCCATTCTTGCATATTTCAGTTACTGCATATTTTCCTAATCAGTGTATTGTTAATAAAAAAAAAGGTTTCAGTTCTTCATGAGATTTTCATCAGATTCAATGTGTCTTATCCATAATGTCTTCAAATTGTCGATGTAACCTTTGAAAATAGTTTTAGGCCAACTTCTCCAAAAACAGTCCCTGTTTCTAAATGACTAGCAAGTTGCCAACTTGAAATGAGATATGGACTTATACTTTAACATAGCATCAGTAATTTTTCTCAAGTAAAAGTATAAATCTACATATAGAAAATTCATTCATTCAACATATATCTACTGAGCATCTAGTAAGTACTAGGTACTCTTCTAAAAACAGAATAGTGCCGTGAAAAAGAGAGACACATTCTTGCCATTAGGAGGAAAAATGGAATTGAATAATAACATGGATTGAGTAAAGTGGATTGAATAATAACATGGATTGAGTAGTCCTAAAGGATATAAAGGAGCAGGCTACGTAAAGACACAAATTAGAAGCTTCCAGAAAAAAAGGAGTCACAAGTACAACAGGCCTAAGTTAATAAAAGATTTGGTATATTCAGTGAATGTAAAGAAAGTTGACTGGCTGGAACAGAATAATCAGGAGGAGAATGTTGGATTTGATTTGGGATGGACAGACTGGGAAAGAGCATTTAAATCATTGCATACCACATTAAGGGGTTTGATTTTGTGTGTGTGTGTGTGCTACGGCAAGCCATTGGAGAATTTTTGTAAGGCATGACAGAAACTGATTGACTTTTTCAAAAAGATCTCTTGCTGGGACAAAGACTGTGTCCCTAACCAAACTCCAGTCAAAATCCTCTGAACTATTATTTCCTTACCAAGTCCAAACCTTGGCCTATAAAAGCTACTGACTGTCCACCCACCTCCACCCACATTCTCCCCAGCAATGCGAAAGCAGTAAGATTTAAACAAACACCAGCGATTTCTAATAGCTCGAAGCTGCTTTCCTGCATGACTGCAGGCCCCTTAATTTCCTGCCTGGGAAAGCTCCAGGCTGCCAGAAGAATCTGCTGTTGGCTCCAGCTAACACCTGAAGATAGGAACTTTGTCTCGGGGTCTCTGTGGGGAAGTAATAGCCTAACTTCAGGAAGTAACTGTTCGCAAACCCAGATAGCCTAATCACATTAACCAATACCCCTTCCTACTTTTTGAAAATTTTCATTTCCCTGATCCTTCTCAAACTCCAGCTCATCCCCTTCCTTACTCCCTCACCCTCCCTCTAAAATGTCTGGTCACTTCTACACAGCTGTAGTTGATGGAGTTCAGTTCATGCTGGACCCTCAACACTGTTATAAGAGTTATTACTGAATAATCTATCCTTCCTGCTTTAACTAGTGTTTGGCTTGTTTATCTTTGACACTACTTGCAGAGTAAAATAACCGTAGAGGATTGAGAATTGACAGACTGGGTCAAATCAAGAGGTGAATGAAGTAGTCTAAGAAGGATATTGTTTTGGTAGAGTTATAATAGCACAAGTGGGGAGAAATGGGTAGATCTTTGTGCATTTTGAGGTAAAGTTGTAGTTACTAGGAGTGGTGGATTGGATTAAGTATATTAATGCTTTTTTTTAAACCTAATTATTATCATAGAACTTTTCACTGAAGGAAAAATATTTTAAAGTTTTTAATTAAATTACAATTTATATTATAATGAAATACGGAGCATAATTTGTGGAGTTTTGATAAATAAATAGACTCATAAGTCACACTCCTACCAATATACAGAACTTGCAAATGTTCCCTTGTGCCCTTTCTTTCCCAGGCCCCCAATGCAATAGGCAATGGTTGTGCTAATTTCTTTCACCATAGATTAACCTTGCGTGCTATAGAACTTCATATAAATTGAATCATAAAGTAAGTATTGTTTGCACATATTTCCTTTTACTCAGCATGTTTTTGAGATTCATATATAATTTTGCATATTTTAGTAGCATATTTTTATTATTGTGGGGTGTTTGGGACTGAATACTTGTGTTCCCCCAAAACTCATATGTTGAAAGTCAAACATCCCATGTGATGGTTTTTAAGGTGTGGACATAGAAGGTAATTAGGTGAGGTCGTGAGGGTAGAAACACACTATGATGTGATTATTGTCCTTCTAGAAAGGGCAACAGACAGCATAGTGTCTTGTCTCTGCCATGTGAGGACACAGTGGGAAGGTGACCTTCTGCAAGCCAGGAAGAGGGACCTACCAAAGGCTGGATCTGCTGGCACCTTCATCTTGGTCTTCCCAGCCTTCAGAATTGTGAGAACTAAGTGCCTGCTGTTGAAGCTGCCTCGCCTCAGGTAGTTGGTTATAGCAACTGGAGCTGACCAAGAAGACCCATTATATGGACTCAATACAAAATGTCTATCCATTCCTCCCTTGACAAACATTTAAATAATTTCCAGCTGGGGGCTATTATGCATAAACATGTTATAAACATTTTGTATAAGTCTTTTCTTGGATATGTTTTAATTTTTCTTTTGTGAATATTTAGGTATAGAATCGGCAAGTCATGAGGATGTATGTTTAGCTTATATGAGAAACCACCAGGATGATGTCCCAAGTGCTTGTGCAGTTTGCGGTTCCCCAGCCCCACAGGAGAGTCCCAGGGGCTCCACATACCTAAGCAGAGAATGTTTTCAGGCTTTTAATTTGCAGACATTTTTGTGGGTGAAAAGGAGTATCTCCCTGTTGTTTTAATTTGCATCTTTCTAGTGATTAGTCAGTGAAGCAATATTGCATGAGCTTTTGAATTATTTCTATTTCCTTATCTGTATAGTTAGTGCCCATTAATAAGTATTACCTGTTTCATTCAGTTGACTTTATCATTACATTGTGGGATTATTTACATATTCAGAATAGAAACCCTTTGTCCGATATATGTACTGCACCTGTGTTTTGTAAAAACAAAACAAAACAAAAACAAAAAACAAAACAAACAAACACACAAAAACAAACAAACAAACAAATAAACAAACGAAAACTGTCCTTATCCAAGACCATGCAGATATTACCTTCTTTCCTCCTGGAAGCTTATTTCTCTTAGCTTTTATACTTAAGTCTATAATCCTTCTCAAATCAATTTTTGTGTTTGATATAAAATATGGTCACTTTAGTTTTTATGCAAGTATTAATTTTTTCTTTAGCTTATCTTCAAAAGACTATTCCATTCTCATTAAATCATTTCAGCAACTTTTATCTTATTTATTTATTTTTAATTTTTTTAATGTTTTATTTATTTTTGATACAGAGAGAGACAGAGCATGAGAGGGGGCGGGGCAGAGAGAGAGGAGGAGACACAGAACGGGAAGCAGGCTCCAGGCTCTGAGCTAGCTGTCAGCACAGAGCCTGACACGGGGCTCAAACCCACAGACGTGAGATCTGACCTGAGCCCAAGTTGGAGGCCTAACCGACTGAGCCACCCAGGCGCCCCGCAAATTTTATTTTAAAAAGTCAATTAATTATGTGATGGGGTGTCTATTCTGCATTCTCTCTCTCTCTCCTTTTTTTTTTCTTTTTGGTTGATCTATTTGTTTACATTTAAGCCAATAAAACACTGTTTACTACAGGACTGGGATGCGTCTTGAAAGCAGGTATCATAAGTTCTCCAACTTAATTTGTTGCAAGTTTGTTCTCTGGTCAATACATTGCACTTCTGGCTTATAAACAACTAAGGCTTTGTGTTTCTTTTGCCCCCTGGAAGACATATACAAGCATGACTTCTTCACTCCTCCCAGCAGAAAGACCAGCAAAGTAATGCTCACTTGTAAAGGGAAGTTAACATCAGGCCTGAAATCCTACTTTGGTAAGAGAAAACAATGTCTAGTCTCAGTTAGATTTCAGCAGGCATATTTGAGCAAATTGGCCATGATATTTAGATGCAAAAATTGATATATATTTCTGCTTTACTAGTGATTTTTTATTAATATACTACAAAGATTAAAACTCTATAGTGAAAGAAAGGTAAATTTTCCCATGATTTCTCTCCTCCTCCTGACCATAGCAGAATGCAGTAGTTGTTTTTTAACTATAACATAATTTAAAAACCAAATGATAGCAAGATTACCCAAAAAGCAATATAAAAAATAATAACTTTTGTATGAATATTGTGTAATTTTTTTTAATGTTTTGTGGCTTCCTGCATAGTTCTAACTGTAGCATTAATTGAAAATCTAACTCCAGCTCATTGGTTTTCAATAGAAAAACCATAAGGAACTCCTGCTGAGAATATTATAAAACTATTTATTTATTCATTTATTTGCAAATGTATAATATAGAGATGAGAATGGCTTTGGTGTTAGGAAAATGAGCCAGCGTTGACAAATATTTAAATTGGGGAATAAAGTAAAAAAGATGGATTTGTCTCAGCTTTTCCCGCATTCCAAATTGACTAGTCGTCAATAAACAGAAAAGGGAGGGGCTCCCATAAGAAGGTGACATAGGAGGATTCTGAGCTCACCTTCTCCCACGGACACGCCAAATTTACAGCTAAATATGGATCATTCTCCTGTGAAAAATATCTGAAAAATAGGTGAACTGCTTTTCCACAACAAAGGAGTAAAAAGACCACATGAAGAAAGGAAGGAGAAACAGGGACAAGGTCTCCCCAAAACCGCATCCCCAGTGCAATGACACATAACACGGAGGGGTCTCACCAGTTTGGTGGTGCTTCTCCAGGGGAAGCAGGGAGCTGGTACCCTACATCAAGCACCCCAAACACTGGAATTTGCACCAGAGAGACAAGGCCCCAAAGCTTTTGGCTTAGAAAATCAATGGAGCTGATGTACAAGGACTCAAAGTGCTACAGAAAACTAGCTTCCTTTTTAAAAGGCATGAGTGCAGAATCCCTCACTTCGAGACCAAAACAAAACAAAACAAAACAAAAAACCCCCAGCATTTTGAGAAGTACCTAGACTACATATGAGGGACATTCATTTGTTAGTCTAAAAGCATATGCAGGAGGAGCAGGGGCCTGTTGAAACTCCCTGGGGATAAAGCTGCTAACAGGTACCATCTCTGCACCTTTCATCTACCCTGCTAGTATGAGTGGGGGAGCGTGGACCTTCCACCGCCTTCTATAACAGGTGGATCTTAGTGGATGTGGTACTATCCTGTATTCCTAAAGTCAGAGAGCACAGGCAGTTGCAGCACGGAAAAGCCGAAGCATTTTTCCCTTCCCTAACTAAAGTTGGAGATCATGGGTGGTTGGACCACACACATACGCAAAAAACGCCACCCTGCCCCCTGGCTGCGGCTGGCAAGGGCAAGCGGTCCTGACACGCTTCTGCTCCCAGCTTAAAGCCGGTATGTGAACACAGCCAGTGCCTTCTCCCTGTACATTTCTGAAGCCCACAGTCAAGTGTAGGCAAGATATGTCCCTGCTGCTTTCTGAAGTCAGCCTGTGTGCCTCACCCTCTACACTTTCCAGCTACCTTGCTAAAATCTTGGCCTGTCAAGAACTTTCTTTTCTATTGTTATATTTCCATGGAGCTCAAGAACACCAACCCCCTTGGCCACCAGAGCCAGAAAATCATGGAATGCTCCCTGCATGGAGTTTTGCAATGTGTTCAAATTGAAGTTGCCATTAACTTAGAGTAGACTGTTACATACATAGGATATTTGTGAACCTCATGGTGACCACAGAGCAAAAGTTTATAATAAATATGCAAAGGAAAAAGAGAAAGGCATCACATCACAAGGGAAAAGGGAGGAACACAGAAGAACTACAGAGCATTCCAGAAAACAATTCACAAAATGTCAAGAAGTAGATATCTATCCATAATTACTTTCAATGGAAATGGACTTGATTTTGAAATCAAAAGACATGTGAATGGATAAAAAAAAAAAAAACCAAGAGCCATCTATTGCTGTCTACAACGAACTCATTTCCGGTAAGGACACACACAGACTGAAAGTGAAGAGATGGAAAAAGATATTCTATGCTAATGGAAACAAAAAGAAGGCTGCAGTAGCCGTGTTTAGACAGCCAGAATAGACACGAAGACAAAGACAGTAATGAAGACACAGAAAGGTCATTATATAATGAGAAAAAGGTCAAGCCAACCAAAGGTTATAGCATTTGTAAATATTTCTGCACGACAAAATATTAGCAAACCAAACAATACATTAAGAGAAACATATATCATGATCAAGTGGAATTTATTCTAGGGACACAACAGTAGTTCAACATCTACAACTCATCAATGTGATGCAGCACCTTTACAAAATAAAAGATAAAAATTATATGACCAACTCAATAGATTCAGAAAACCATTTGACAAAATCAAATTCCATTTATGATAAAAGCTCTCAACAAAGTGGGTACAGAGGGGATGTACCTCAACATAATAAGGGCCACATATGACAAATCCATGGCTAGCATCACATTCAATAGGGAAAAACTGAAGCTTTTCCTTTAATATCAGAAATAAGATGGGGGCACCTGGCTGGATCAGTCAGTTGAGGGTCAAATCTCTTGATTTTGGCTCAGGGTTCGTGATTTTTGTGCCCTGTGTCTGGCTGTGTGCTGACAGAGCTGAGCTTGCTGAGGATTATATCTCCCTTTCTCTCTGCCCCTCCTCCACCTGGCGTGCATGCATATGATCTTTCTCTCTCTCTCTCTAAAAAGTATATAAAAAATGGGCAAAAGATCTGAATATACATTTTACCAAAGAATACACACATATGGCCAACACGCACATGCAAAGATGTTCAATATCATTAATCATCAAGGAAATGCAAATCAAAACCACCATAAGATATCACCTTACACCTGTCAGCATGGCTAATATCAAAAAGAAAAAACATAAAAAGTGTTGGTGAGGATGTGGAGAAAAAAATTCTTGGGCACTGATGGTGGGAATATAAATTGGTGCAGCCACTATAGAAAGCAGTA
Organism: Suricata suricatta; assembly: GCF_006229205.1. Classification (NCBI taxonomy): domain Eukaryota; kingdom Metazoa; phylum Chordata; class Mammalia; order Carnivora; family Herpestidae; genus Suricata; species Suricata suricatta. Next base: position 159,064,133 of record NC_043700.1, on the reverse strand, counting down.
CAAAATTTCTTCAAACAGTTAAAAATAGAGCTACTAGTTGATATAGCAATTCCACTACTTGGAATCTATACAAAGAAAACAAAAACACTAATTTGAAAACATATATGTACTCCTATGTTCATTGCAGGATTATTTATAAAAGCCAAAATTAGGAGAGTGTCCACTGATGGATAAATGGATAAAGATAAGAATTACATATACATATATGTATATATACATATACACACACATACGCACATACATATATATATTCGATTATACATATATACACATATGTATATATCCACTATATATGTATATATTCTATTATATATGCATATATACATATACATGTGTATATATATTCCATTATATATGTATATATTCTATTATATATACACACATATATATTTATTCCATTATACATATATACACATATAGTACTCAGTTATAAAATGAATAACATCTTGCCATTTATGACACCATGATTGTCTTTGAGGAGATTATGCTAAGTGAAATAAGTTAGACAAAGACAAATATGTGGAATCTAAAAAACAAATAAGCAACGACAAAGCAAAACCCAGACTCAGATATAGAGAATAGTTTGGTGGTTAATGAAGGGGGTCATGGTGTACAAACTTCCAGACATAACGTAAATAAATCATGGGGATGTAATGTATAGCATGGGGAAATCCATAGTCAAAAATATTGCATTAATTTTGTATGGTAATAGATAGTAACAAGACTTATAGTGTTGATCATTTTGCAATGTATACAATGTGAAATCATTATATTGTACACCTAAAACTAATATGACATTTGATGTCAATTTGCCTCAATTAAAATAAAAACAGAACACTGAAACTCTGAAGCAGTATCATTATCCACTTGTAATATAAGAGGCTAGAACCATCTGCAAAATGAAGATGTATTTCTAGCCCATAATTTGGGAATCATGGCACTTCTCCAACTGCACCACAAACTAAGGGGAATTAATACTCTGTAGAAATTGTGGCCAATATGTACAAAAAACTACCGTTGAAAAGATGAAAGCTTATAAAACAGACTGAAAGATAAATGTTTCCTGAGCTTCTAAAACGCTTAGATGGTTTTGGTGATTTTTGCATTATCTGAATCTGAATGTTCTATCATGAAACAATCAAAATAATATGATATTTTTGACAGGTTATAGTCAAGGTTGTCTAAGAATGATGAAGTGGAGTAGAGACAGAGATTCTGTTACGTACGGCCACAGGGAAACAAGTGGCGTAAGTAATGGAAATCTTCAAACTCCTGCGGCTGGCTTTAAGCAATATGTTCCATGTCCATATTCTTCTCCTTTTAGGTTCACGTCTTTTACAGATGCTGCCGAATTAAATGATTGGCTTTCACAAAGGTCCTCTCACCTGACTCATTCTTTTGTGAAAGTGTTAATGAACAGTGAAATGGTGACAGAAAAAGCAGTAGAGGGAACAAAGGAGTCCATTGGGACCAAAGACCATGTTTTGTTTGCTCTCTTTGTTCTTAAAACATGGGTTATTGGGGCACCTGAGTGACTCAGGTCATGAGCCACGGTTGGTTTGTGAGTCTGAGCCCTGTCGGGCTCTGTGCTGACAGCTCAGAACCTGGAGCGTGCCTCTCTCTCTGCCACTCCTCCATTTGCGCTCTGTCTCTCAAAAATAAATAAAATGTTAAAAACAACAACAAAAACACACGGGCTATTGACACTGTCATAATAAATAGACATAAATTGCACCTGGTTCTATATGTTTTTCATCTGGCTTTCAATGATGCATAAAGTTTAGATTTTCATACATATAAGAATAATTATCCTCACACAGCCCTCAACATGAGACATATGTTAAGTGGTTTGCATCCATTATTTTGGTCATTCTTTAAGTGGTAGAACTGTAATGTAAGAAGGATAGTGTATAATGTAATAATTAAAAACCTATCCTAGTGACTGACACAGAAGTTAAAATCCCAAGTATTGACCCACTTTGAGTAAGTTATTTAAACTATCTTCTTCTCAGTTTTCTCATCCCATAAGCCAGAAATAATTGTACTCTCCATGCTAGTCAATGGTAGGATTAAATGAATTTTTGACTAAAGAATGTCACAAATATGCCTGGTATATAGTAGGCTCTTAGTAAATTATGTACAAATGCAATAAGTTGGATCCTTTTAAAGGAGTTATTTATAATTTTCAAGTTTTCCGAGATAATTAGTGATAGAAGTAGACCCAAAACCCAGATATAATTTAAAAATGAATAGAACTGGTGGAGCACCTGGGTGGCTCAGTTGGTTAAGCATCCGACTTCGGCTCAGGTCATGATCTCATGGTTCGTGGGTTCAAGCCCCACATCAGGTTCTGTACTGATAGTGCAGAGCCTGGAGCATGCTTTGGTATCTGTATCTCCCTCCCTTTCTTTGCCTCTCCATCGCTCATGCTCTGTGTCTCTCTCTCTCTCAAAAAGTAAATAAACATTAAAAAATTTTTAATTAAAAGTCAATAAATAAATAAAAGTGAAAGTTCACCAAGAATTAATACCCTATCTTAAGACCCACCCTTCATCTAGTTAAACATCTAAAATACTGGTAGACACCATTATATTTGTAAATGTATATTTACATTTGTATGTATACAAGTGTGTATTTGTAAAAATATATTTACAGAATAATGTTTGAAAAGAAATTAATGATTATGTTGTGCCAATTGATAAATGGTATTTAAGGAAGCCAATCCATGGAAGGGATTCTGTGATATTTCAATACTCCCAAGCCACCTTTTAACTCATAAGTGATAATTGCTTTCTTCTGTAGAAGACCTGTCAAGTAACTCATTATTATTATCTTGTAAAGGTCAATTGATGTCTTCCCTCTGCATATCCTGACAATGCTCCAACCAGGAAGAGCATTTGGAGAGAACCCTGAATGTCAGGATTTGAGCTTCTTCATCTTCACTCTGTCACTAATCAAGTCTGCTGCACGAAACTTTTCCTTCTCCACTCAAGGTCTATTTCTTCATGTATCAAAGAAGGTTTTAACTAGGTTTTCACTAAAACGTGTTACAGGCCCCTTCAAATGCACCCCACTGATTTCAGGAGACACAGAAGGGGGCACGTAGCTGTTCAGGCAATGCCATCCACCTCACATCTCTGGTGTAAGTGCTCTTGTAACAGAGGACAGGGAAGATTTGTCAAGTAAGCCATCTAAGTCTTAGGTATAAGACACTGATAACACCAGGCCGTGCTTATATTCATAAAAGGCATACATTTATAAAAAGCTTCCTTTAAAGTTCATGTTGAATATTATATTTACCCCATAGAAACTATTACACTTTATTTACAGAAAAGTAATTTAGCACCCTAAGAAATTTCAAGGTGTCTTATAATAAGGATTAGAGTAAGTATTCAAACTAAGTCAACATCAAATCCAGTATTTAGTTACTACATGATAGCTGGGTGTTTGTTAAATTAGCATGTTTGTGTTCTATAATGTTTACCATCTTTGTTTACTCATTTTTTTCTTTAAAAAATGCAATAAAAATTTGGACTCTGTACATTTTTATTTTATGAAACAATATGACAATCCAGAAGTTTAAAATCCAGTGGGAAGGAGCATTTTATAAAGGTTTGAGGGCTAGAATGGGTCCTGGTTTAAATGGTTGCTCTACTGCTCGCTGGGTCACTTGGCCACATCACTTACCTTCTCTTTGTTGATCACTTCATCCGTGACAGTCAGACCATGATGTGTGTTCATCCCATCAGCTGTGAGAACTGAACATTCATGATCGTGATGAACCCGGCACCATTACTGGTGTCCTTCAGGAAACGCAGGTTGACATTATTACTGCTGCTGCTGCTCTTGTTGTTATGTGAACACATCCAGACCAAACTGTCCTTTGTTGTCTTGTCCATGGAAATTCACCCTGATCACATTATATTCTTCTTTTTTTTTTTTTAGTTTCCTTATCTTTTTATTTTTTATTATTTTTTATTATTATTTTTATTTTTTTACTTTATAAAGTTTCATATTTTTTTAACATATGCAATTATTTTCCATCATTTACAATACAGTAGTTACAATGACACTCCAAACAGAAAAGCAAAGTAAAAAATCAAAACACCAACTTCTGTTTCATGTAATTAGACTTATACAGAAATTAGAAGGTTAAGTAACAACTAGTTAATCACCTAATTTCA
>NC_043700.1:159054738-159059849 GCF_006229205.1 Suricata suricatta | reverse complement strand
TATAAGCTACAACACAGCCTGCTTAATACCTTTCCTTAAATTCCACCTCTATTCTACAATATGCTTGAGGTCTATGCAAAAAAGTAGCTACTTTTTATGTAGGAAATGGATGATTAAGTCTTTGGTGTTGATGTGGTTTCATCTTAGCTTGGGCAAACCATGCAGTATTTAATATATAGTAGCAGAATATTTACTATTGAAGCTTGAAAAGATGTGAGTTCTTTGTGTGCAATCTTTCATTTATGCATGTGAGAGGGTTTTCTTTTCTTAATATTTTTACATTGTAGTACTTGTTTTCCTGGTTGGGGTGTTTGCTTATTTAATACATTCCATCAAGGACAGAAATTACATGCTGTTTTTTTTTTTTTTCCATAGGAAGTGTGTCTTGGGTTTTTCCCTTATTATTTTTGTTTCTTTTTTTTCCCCCTCTTCTTTTTTTGGTGCTGGGGGTGGTTATGTTTAAATGATCACATTATATTCTAAAGTACTACACTGTGTAATTAAACAGGATACAAAATCTACAACCGAATAAACAAAATTCACCCACCACAAATGCCCTGATATATCCAAAGATGGGAAAACAGAGCAGTTATATGTAATATTTATACATTTTGATGACAAACTTATTTTCCTCATCTAAAATGTAAAAATTATCCCCAGAATGTCTAAAATCTGAAAAAAATAATTTTAAGCCCTTCATATTCAAAGAACTATTGTGTAACATATAGTCTATAACTAACAATACTTTATTGCCTATTTAAAATTTGCTGAGATCTTATGTTTTCTTATTACAAAAATAACAATGGTAATAATAATAATGAGTGGAAAGAAACTTTGGGAGGTGATGGGTTTGTTTACAGCCTGTGATGATTTCACAGATATATACTTATCCCCAAACTCATTGAGTTGTATACATTAAATATGTACAGCTTTTTCTATGTCAACAACACCTCAATAACATGTTTTAAAAAAGACTTCATTGATAGTACAGATATTGACAAATATAAAGGGGTTTTGAAATTGGCCAGTGGGTAATTATGGGACCTTATTCCAGGGGAAAAGTGTACTTCGTACAGAAATGTGTGGTAAGGGGCACCTGAGTGACTCAGTCAGTTCAGCATCTGACTTCAGCTCAGGTCATGATCTCATGTTTGTCGGTTTGAGCCCCATGTCGGACTCTGGGCTGGCAGCTCAGAACTGGAGCTTGCTTTGGATTTTGTGTCTCCCTTTCTCTCTGCCCCTTCCCTGCTCATACTCTGTCTCTCTCTCTCTCTCTCTCTCTCTCTCTCTCTCTCTCTCTCTCTCTCTCAAAAATAATTATTAAAAAAAAGGAATGTGTGGTAAAACTGTATAATGGATTAAAAATAATTCCAAAACTTACAAGAGCAATTCAAAGAGAGATCAAAATATTCATAAAAGATGGAAAATTGAATGATTTAGAACCAAGGAAAATCAAGTCTTTTAATATACTACTAATTATTTTCTAGCTTCCATTGAATATTGATTAAAATGAAGAATCACAACTGTCTTTGCCACCTTGCAGAGCTAGAGGACAGAAATGTAGCACCTGGAATTTGGAGACTGTCAGATGAAACCCCAAAATGTGACTGTAAGGAAATACAACTACCTTAAATCTGGTAGACCACAGAATGTAATACTATATACAAATGTTTAAGTAGTGAAATGTGTTTGCAATTCCTTTGTTCTATGTGTAATCATCACACCTTCCATATGAAATCAAAAACTAGGAGCAACAATACATCATTAAGTCAATTTATGTCTAACACACACAAACACACACACCATGCACTCCACACAAGGCAGAGAGTTTTTGGCATAATATGACATTAGAAAAGTGTCCTCAACTATAAATTTAAATAAGAATCCTACAGAAAATAATTAGCAATTGTTCCTGTTCAAGACTTCCAAGGTAGGAATTTGATGGAACTCTATTTCTCTCGAGGGATTGATTTTAGTGCCCACCAGAAAACATCTATCATAAAGATGTTTATGTAACATTTCAAAAAAGGGTCTTCATTATGTGATTCATTCATATATTTGAAAATCCATATGCTCTGCATAATTAGGATAACTGAAATCATTAATGATTCTCATGAAAAATAATTGCCAGCAGAAATTCAAGTTTCCTCATACTCAGAGATAATATTACTAAATCTTAATAATCATAAGGTTGACAAGATGGTCTTCCAGTGGTTGTCTGGCATACACAGCGCCTTCTGATATGGTGCTCCCTAAATTATTCTGCACTGCCAAAAACTCAAATGATCATTCCTGAGACATGACTTATTCAGAGAAACTTAGCTGGCAATATGAGGGGTCTAGTTCAGTGCTACACAGAAACAGCATAGAGTTTCATAAATTAAGAAGGTTCTTCATTAACATTTAAGAAAACAGCTTGTTGTCACTTAACTACATTAGAGCATAAATCTGCAGCTCTAACAATGCTGGGTACGAATCCTCTGCCAACCTTTTCAAGACATTAATATATAACATTAATAAGAACTTATCTATGGCCCTATTAATGCTCTTATAATGTATAACAGACCAAATATCAGCTTCTAAATCCCAGAAAACATCGTGAGGTGGTGATAAATAGTAGATAAAACTAACTTATTTACTCATGACTCTATTTAGCAAAATGACTACAATCTTCACAAAATTATAAACAATGCTCATGACTTAAGTGACAGGTTATTTATTTCTAAAGGGTTGAAGTGAACTGTGAAACCATCATGGTCTCTGGTAGGGACTTGGTGGTTTGGGTATTGTTTGATGAGCTGCAACGTGGGCAGAATATGTTTGCTATCTTTTTTGGAGGGGTTATGATCAGGAAGAAGAAAAGAGGTGATCCCTTTAATTGTCCAGGAGCATGCTGTGACCTCTTTAATTCACCAAGTTTTAGTAAATACATTCATTCAGAAATTAGTTGACTGCTTCAGTAAAGTTTTTACAGCATAGTTTCAAACTATTTGATGTTAATTTTAGCTTTTAATTAGAAGAAAAGCCCAAGGAGAAAAAAAGAGGGATAAAGGTCTCATTAAATTAGAATGCAGTTTTCCTTCTGATTTGTGATTCCTAAGGCTAGAACTCAAGTGTATGTCTAAGTGTATTGTTTTTATATTTTTGCTGAAGATCTCATTTTGAGGAAAGTCACTCGTTGCTCATTTTGAGTTGGAATGGAAGGCACTTTGTAATAGTTTATTGGAATGGCTTCTGGATATTAAACTTTTTTCAGTATCAACCAGAGATTTAGGTGTTTGACTCTTTGCAGAAAAATGCAAAGAGCTGAACCTGCTGCAAACCGCCTGGGGAGTAGAACCTCATTAGGAAGAGATGTGTTTGCAGAGGGAGGCATGACCAGGCTGGATCAAGTTCTGGTGCTTTAGAAAATAATACAGAGCCAAGTGAATGGTTTTGTAGAAGGTCAAACTTCTCTATGTTTAGCCATTCTGGTTTGTGTTAATTAATAAGAAATGTTCTGTAAATACACATTCTTAATTGCAACTAAATTAAATATTCATTTGTAACATTTGCTCTAAAAATTGATTTCTTAATGAGTATGAAATGAATAGGTCATACTTTTAGTGCACGCAGAACTCTGTAAAAGGAACTAACTGAAAATAGCATTGGTAACTTTTGAACTTCATAAAGATATACAGAAGTACTCGCAATGAATATGAGAGTTTCCTGATACTCTTAATACCCTCCTAAAATATGCATTTATAAATATTAGTAACTTTTTGTATACTCTATAAATATTAAGTATAGTAGATTGTGTCACAGGATATGCTAGATCTGGTCAAACTTTCTATGTAATTGAAATAGACACATATCAGTCATGGTGCCGTATTATCCACAACATCTTTAAGGAAAAATTCCCTGTTCTCATTCTCACGCTACTAAATATTCCCACAACCAGCCATCATGATGCTTGTAAAGAAAAACATTAAAAAGTTGATGCCAATTTGTTGCTCAAATGTTCAAATAGTTTCCATCCAAAAATTGTAAGAATCAAAGTCCTTTTGATGGCTAAAAGGGCTGACTGCCTTTCAGATCTCATTTTCTATCACTTTCCTGCTACTCTCTGTGACAACACTGATGTCCTTGTCCTTAAGCTTTCCATTTGCACTCACACCACAGAACACCTAGAACACCATTCCCCCAGAGAGTTATTTGGCTTTCATATCTCACCCTTAATGTCTCTTTTCAAATGTCACTTCATCAGAGAAAAATTCTCTGATTACCTCTGGCAACCCTACTATTTTTCTCACCTGTATTGTACTTTAGTTTATTTCAAAGGATGTATTTCCTCCTGATATACTAAATATTCACAAAATATTTTGTCTTATATGTCTCTCCCCTATTAAATATGGCCTACATTAGATTGTCTGTTTTAAACATGGTTGAAACACAGTCTTGAATAATGTCTGGTACATAGGAAACACTTAAATGCTACTGGACAAATAACTAAATGAATAGATACAAACCTAGCTTAATATACAACAAATATTGGTCTTCCCCCCCCCCCCCCACCAATCCTCCCCTCTCTGAGAACCATTGATTAAGGTAGGAGCTAGGTAGTTCAAATGTGGCCAATATTTTAATTCAAAGGTGGCCAATATGCAAGACAAAGTCCTATGATAAGGCATAACAAAAAAAACTCAAACAGTCTAATAACATGTGCTCTAAGTTTTAAATTTGACCTAGAAAATATCAAGATAAGGAGTATCAACGTAATTAGTATTAGAGGATAAAGCTGAAGAGATGCTTTGAGAGAACTGAAGTTCATTGGGAACTATGTAGAGTCATAGCCAATATTATGAAAAAGTCTGAGACTTGAAGATAAACTTATATATATTGAGTATACAACACAAATGAGAGACAGACATATAAGTATCTTTTTATTGGAATGCCTCCATTTCTGGTGTGTTTTCAGTTCTATGAACAATACAGTAAAATAAATATTTTGTTATTTATAAACAATTCAATCAAAGATCCATTTTATTCCAGTTAACTCTTCTCCCAAATGGAAGAAGAAGAAGAAGAAGAAGAAGAAGAAGAAGAAGAAGAAGAAGAAGAAGAAGAAGAAG
>NC_043700.1:158976798-159054638 GCF_006229205.1 Suricata suricatta | reverse complement strand
AGGGAGAGAGAGAGAGAGAGAGAGAACAATCGAGCAGGGGAGCAGCAGAGAGAGGGAGAGAGAGAATCCCAAGCGGATTCTGTGCTGTCAATGCAGAACCCAATGAGGAGCTCGAAGCCATAAACTGTGAGATCATAACCTTAGCTGAAATCAAGAGCCAGAAGCTTAACTGACTAAGCCAACTAGGCGTCCCGCTACTGCTAATAATTAAAAATGCCAAACAAATCCTTACACATGGAATAATCCACTATTTATCCCAATGTGTTCTTCAGAACTTCTGTAGACTGAGAACTTTGTGATGTGAGGGCCACGATATGGTTCGATTTCATTCAGTGTTGTAGGTTTTGATATTCTGGGCATAAATTCTTGTTAATTAACTCCCGAATTGTGAAATCTTATGTAAGTTTTATCTTTGTGCCTCAGTTTATTATCTTCAAAAAAATGGGCTAATGCAATAATCTCGCAGCATTTTTTATGATAATGTACAACCTTTGAAACACAGTGTATATGTATGCATATATCTACACACATACAATATTCTACAAAAAGTGGAGCAATATACTTTCATTCTCTGTGTGTGTGTGTGTGTGTGTGTGTGTGTGTGTTTGTGGCGAGGGTGAGGGGATGTATGCTCTATCTATGAAAGACTAAAAAAGGAGTGTTAAAGTAAATTAAGTAATCTAGAAGTGACTTGAGGGACAAAGATTTATGGATTCAAAATCTTCGTGATTCTTCATTAGAGCTTAAGTCTTATCTTTTCTATAATCTCAGGTCTATCTATCAGTGTATTCAATTCTGCCCATTGAATTTGTATTTGAGTGTCTTAGAGACTCCTGTAACAAAATATCATAGACTTATACAGATGACATTAATTATCACAGTTCTGGAGGCTGTGAAGTCCAAGATCAAGGTGCCAGTAGATTTGGTTCTCGCAAGGGTCCTCTTCCTGGCTTGCATGTGGCTTCCCTCTTGTCCTTCCATAGCAGAGAGAGGAAGCTGTAGTGTCTCTTTCCTCTTCCTCTCTTCCTCTTCCTTCTCTTCCTTCTTTTTCTCCTCCTCCTCCTTCTTCCTTCTCTTCTCCTTCTCCTTCTTCTTCTTCTTCTTCTTCTTCTCCTCTTTCCTCTTCTTTCTTCTTTCTTTCTTCTCCTTCTTCTTTTTTGAAAGCACTACCCTCATCAGGAAGGCTCTGCCATCATGACCTAATCTAATCCTAATTATCTCCCAAAGGCTCCAGCTCTTAATACTATCAAATTGTGGGCTACAGTTTCAACATAAGAATTTGATGGGACACTAACATTCAGTCCATTCTACCCCTGGCCCCCCGAAATTTATGTTCTTCTCATATGCAAATATATTCACTCTATCTCACTTCAGCATCAGCTCTAAACTCTAAAGTCTAAAGTTTCATCTAACTATCATCTAAGTCAGACATGAGTGAGCCTCAAAGTATGATTTATTCTGAGGGAAAATTCCTCTCCAGCTATGAACCTGTGAAATCAAATAACTATATTCTGTTTAATAGTGAGACAGATATAAGATAAACTCTCAACTCCAAAAGAGAGAAATGGAAGTGAAGGAAAAGGTGATGGGCTCTAAGCAAGTTCCAACTCCAACAAGGCAAAGTCCACTAGCTCTTAAGTCTGAAGAATAATCCTCTTTGGACCAACACTCTACCTTCCAAGGCAACTAGGATGGCAGCATCACCCCAACAGCTTGATGAGACAACCTCATCCTTTAGTGAGGTGGTCCTACTTATGTAGATTTTTGCAATGCTCTGCTTTCTGAAATTGAGAAGGAAGCAGCTTTGTCCTTGGGTCCATGGCAGAAATGGCAGTCCTGATTATTTCTGAATGGGCTTCAATATTCACTTTCAAGCATAGTGCATTCCGTACCATTTTCTGTTCCCTTTGATCCTAGTTGGCAGAGACAATAAACCCCTTCGATACACCTGGCTTCTGCTGAGATGGCTGATTTAAGCCCATGAGTCTTACCTACCAGCTCTTTATCAAATTGTGTTTAATCACACCCATAGTGTTCTCTTCAAAACGAACTTTATAATTTGTTTTGCAATATGAATAAGCCAAGAACATTCTAAATCTTCAACTTCTTATTCTTTTTCGCTTGGCCATTTCTTCTTTATCACTATTTTCCAGTGTTTTGTTATAAGTAGTGAGGATCCAAGCTACACCTTCCACACTTTGCTTAAAAATCTCTTCTACTATATACTCGGTTTTTACAGGTTACCAATTCTACCTTTCACAAAACAGTGGAGCATGAACACACTTCAGCCAAGCTCTTTGCCATTTTATAACAAGGATCGCCTTTCCTTCTGTTTCCAAAAACATGTTCCTCATTATCATCTGAAAACTCACCAGAATGGATTTTAGCATCCACATTTCTACCAACATTCTGCTAATGATTAAATTTGTATTCTCTACGAAAAAGATTTTCTCTCCAGCTCTCCTCTTCTCATTCTGAATCCTTACCGGAAGCACCTTTAACATCTTTATTCTTACCAGTCGTCCTTTTAGTTGTAAAATCTTGGATATCCCTACCATATACCTCAGGGTTCCTTAATCTCTACAGATCTCCCAGTTCCAAAGCTATGTCCATCTGCTTAGATATTTGTTACAACAGCTCCCCACTTCACAGTACAAAACTGTGTGTAAGTCCTCAGGCTTCCATAACAAAATACCATAGACTGGTGGCGTACACCACACAAATTTATTTTCTGTTTTATTTTGTTTATTTTCTGTTCTGGAGCCTGAGAAGAAGTCCAAGATCAAGGTGCAGACCAATTTAGTTCCTAATGAGAGCATTCCTTCTGCCTTTCAGAAGAATGCCTTCTCACTGTGTTTTTACATCATGGGGAGAGAGAGTTCTGGTGTCTCTTTCTAAGATCAGGAACCCATTCTTATGACCTCATTTAAGCTTATCACCTCCTCACAGGCCTTACCTCTACATACAGTTGTACTGGGGATTAGAGTTTCAACATATGAATATATGAGAGACACAAATATTTAGTTCATAATACCCTCATGTGGCCCACTACCAACACAATAGTAGTAGAAATTTGTGACTAAGTTGTAGGCCTTCTTTGGTACTTAGATTTTTTTTTTTAATGGTTCCCAGAACTGTCTCCTTACTGGAATTAAAATGGCTTGGATAATACACAGACACACAGACACACAGACACACAGACACACAGACACACACACACACACACACACACACATTACCTTAGATGATAGAGTTTTTGATTATTTCATATATTGCTCTTTACCAGAAGTAATGGGGGAAAAATCATGTTGCTCAGAGTATCACTGAATTCAAATACATGGAGTGTATATACAGAAACAAGAATTATTTAGGTGTCTTCAATGCATTTGCTTTAACTCTGTCTTAGGCAGAAAATAAAATGATGAAGTTTTAACCATGAGCAATAGAATCAAATTGGATTCTAGTTCACTACAATAATAATTGGGTTTTCTTTGTCTACTTAGTCACAATTGTCATCCATTCACCCAGGACTTTAAGGAAAGTTAAGAAAATATAAAACTTTATTTAAACATACATTTCGGGAAATCTATGGTGTCTCAAAATATTTAATGACTATATAAACATATTTTTAAAATTTTAAATAATTAAACACAAGGTATAACAATATCAGGATAGGAATCATGTACAGAATTTCATAAAATATTTTATGTGTAAGAATAAAAAGGAGAAAAAAAACAAAGGAAAGTCATAAAAAGGAGAGAAATATTACAAAATGTTTTAAATAATGGAGAGAGAGAGAGAGATCTAGTCAAATGCCAAGTATTACTTGTATTCCTTTTACCGAGAATCCCCTCCTTTCTTGGTTAAGCTAGCTCATTCCTTTTCCCTTCAAATTTCATTTGTAGGGCAATCTCCTGAAAGAGGCCTTCTCTACTCATTGCAATATGATGTGCATTTCTCACATCTTTGCCATCACATTATCCATAGTAGTTGCTAACATATAAACTTTAATATCCATCATGTTACTAAATTTAGGCTAATTTTATTATGATGCTTTTTAGAGTTCTGAGAGATAAAAATAACTTCATCTGTACATAATATACTTATCTCTCCTCTTGATTTATTTGTTGCTCCTGATTTTATTTTCTGACTTGCATCATTGACTAGACCAAAATTTCCAAATCATACTCAATAATAATCATGAATCAGAAATCATTTTTCTTGAATACAAAGTTCAAAATTTTTATTTAAAATATTTCATTAAAGAATCATTCTCTAAAACAATTAAATTCAGTTTTAAAACTTGAGATGAGGCATTTAAGTTACTAGTGTTGGCATATATTTAATCAATACTATGATTTTTAAAAATTTAGTAAATAACATTTCATTGCATTCACAGATCAATTCCTTTTTAGTAAGTTGAATCATATTTAATTGTAGCAGTTTAAATATTTCTGTTTAAATTTTTTGTTACATATACATGTGAAATTGGTGTAGAGTTTTCTATTTTTAATTAATTATCATCAAGTTTGGGATTAAGGGAATAGTTACTTCATATGATGAATTTACTTGATAACTATATTTCTCTTCAAATTTTGAATGATTTCACCATTTGACACATAAAGACATTGTGGCTTTTAACGTATCATTTTCCTACTTTAACATTTTTGTCTGGGCTATTGTCTGCCACTTTTAATAAATCTATTAGATCAATTTGGCTTTGAATTTTTTTAATAAACAGCCAACCACTATGAATGCCATTTGATTGTAGTATTTATCATCAATTTTATATCCTTTGAATTTATATGGCTACTTTTCTCATTTTTTCCCAGAACCAGTTCTCAAGAATTACCAATCCCTATATTTTATGATGCCATATAAATCGTATGAAGTTTGTAATAATGGTTTTGTTTGGACAATGTTCATGAATTTCTTTAGGCAGAAAATTCATCCTTCCAAAATTAAATCATTCTTCAGTTTCAGGTGTCAGCGTACACCGAGAGACACTTTAGCCTGGTAATTAGCCATACGGATTCTAGAACCAAATTTTCTAGGCATTAATCTTAGCTATACCACTCACCAACTATATAATACTGAGGAAATTATTATACTTTCTGTGCTTTGGTTATCTCATCAGCAAAATTGGAAGAATACTAGTGTATACCTCGTAGGATGGTACTGAGGAATAGATGCATGATTCACACACAGCATTTAGAGGACCATCTGGCACAGAATGAGTACTGGATAAATACAAGCAATTGTACTGATTGGGTTCTACTTAATGACACATCAATGATACAAGTAAATATAATGTGTAAGAAGGTTATTAATGTGACCTCCTTCTGCTCCCTGTTTCATTTGCAGGTAAGAAAAAGAGGTAGGGATCAGACCTAAAAGAAATAAACTCCTCTCTAGTTGTTTGTTTTAATATCTGGGTTTATGACCCATCATCATCTCTCTGAGCAATAGATAAGTGCAGTGACTCATCAGCATTTCTCTACATATGCATACTGAATCCCTAAAAACAAAATGAAATACCTGAAGCCAAAGCGTATATGTATAAATATCCACCCCAGTAAACAAAAATCGCATAACACCTTATAAACCTTCACCATGGGCTACAGGAAGACCAATATAAACAATCGTTTGTTGAAAATAAAGCAGAGCTTTAGGCAAATATAATAGAGCCAGATAACTTATGGCCTTTAGAATCAGCCATAAAGTATGGAGTTTATTGGATATAACTAGATGCTTATTCCTCTTGTATCCCTGCAGTAAGACCTTCTAAAACTAAGCAGATGTAATGTAGTTAAGTAGGATTCCATCTTTTTTTTTTTCTTTATGATCTGCAAAGGTAGTTACTTAGTGCTGCAAGTGCCTTCAGGTTTTGATGATGATATGTCCTCAGACTTCATCAAGCCAGGGAAGTCTTTTTAGAAGCAGGGCCAGATGGTAACAAAATGCTGATGCTTCTGGGATGCAATTCTGAGGCTTACCCAGGAAAATGGCCATAAATAACTTTTGGTATTCACCTTTTAATTTTGTAGACTATCTATATTTTACTTGCAAGTGTTCCCTGTTTCATTTATTTTCCAAATACCATTGGTACTTCAAAGATGTTTATAGCTTCATGGAACCTGTGACTTATTAAAGAAAAGAGCAGGGGGTGTGGGAGCAATAAACTGAATGACATGCATCCTATGGACTAATAGATATTTGCAAATTGCCTGAAAATACTCTTCACTGCCACGACTGTTTCTGAGAAGTCACTGAAAACGAACACAGAAATATGTAACCAGGAGAGATATTTTAAAAAGCTTATTCATAAAAATGAATAAAAATTAGATAATAATGTATTTATATTGACATTTTATCAACAATTAATTTAAAAAATATTCAATAAAAAGAGGGCGTTTAAGAAGTGTTTGTCTCTGACAATTGCTCATGGAGAGAGAATCTGCTGATCAAAGTTTCTGTCAATTAATCTGCCAGTCCTCAGTGGAACATGAAATTTGTGATGTACAGAAAGTGTCAGACTCAACTAATTACACTGTTTACCTTAAGAATAAACTATTACTATCGATTCTTGCTATTCTGTACTATTTTTCCAGCATTTAAAAAGCTATAGGCACTGATTTATCTCTTTCTTCCTGTAATATACAAACTCACTCTAAGGAAAATTTTACGAGTTGTAATTTCCCATAGTTGGCTTTATCGTAGATAGAAGAGTTCCTAGGACCTATCCAGACATCTCCCCAGTCTTCTCTCTCTCCCTGCTTCTGATTCTTGTGTAAATACGAGACTTAGTAAATAACCTAGCTCTTTGGTGACAAAGAAATACCTTCAATATCCAGGTTAGTAAGCCTAAAGTCTGCGATGAGTTTGCTAATTACTTCAAAAATCGCTGTTGCAATGTACTGAGTCAGAAAATGTCATGGGTTTTTACACTTGATACTGAGCTGATAAAGAGAAATCAAAATTTCAAAGCATGTGTCTGAAATACATTTTTTAGTAACAAATTTTATAACTGTCAAAAGAGAAAGGCTTCCCACTCTTTATCAATGAACTGGACAGAGGGGTACCTAGCTACTTGCAAACTTTGTTTTATATCCAATGCAACATATTACCTTCTAAAGAAAAATAAGATGTAGTTTCAGTCTTCCAGGGGGCTTTAGTCAATTGGAACAGAAAATAAATCAAGAAAAATTATTATAATTTAAAATCTAAATAGATACCAAATATTATCATTATCTACAACGCTTCTTGAAATTTCTAGGTCACTCAGGCATAGTCAAGTCTTTCATTCACAAAAATGTATGTTTCTTTGATCCAGTGATCGAGTTTACTTCAAAACTGCTTTTAATTTCTGACTCCTCCAAATTTAAAAAATACACTAATAGTAGTTATAACTTTCATAAACAAAGTTCTTGCTGTCCCCTAGTTATAGGTGATCTGTGTATATTTCTCCCTTACTCCTTGGGAAAAAATATTTCACAAACTTTATAAATGTAATGCAGAGTACTAGGGTTCTTGGTCTTGGACCCAAATAAGTGGTGGAGCTGAGTCCTTGGTATGATTCCAGAACGCGTGCTCTAAGCGGGATACCACACTGCTTCAAGTGAAACATTATAGCTAACGATGGTCACGTCTCGGCATAAACTTCCTTTTCTCAAAATGTTCTGTTTCCTCAAACACAGAAAGACTGGAGGATTCTAAAGTATCAACAGTCGTGGCTTCAATAGGAAGATGGGTTATAATTTTTTCTTCATATCCCCTCCAATAATTCAAATTCTCACTCCATGTGTATATTCTCTCAGGTATAATCTGCATTGTTTTTAAGAAAGATTTTTTTTTAATCCTGATGGTTGATATGATAGAAAATGTAAGGGTGCATGTGGAAAGAAATAGGCCCCATGTAATCAAATCAAAAATAACATCACAATCCACATAATGGTTTTTTAGCCTTCATCACTAGCTTTTTTTGTCCACTGTCTTCAATGACGTATTTTGGAAATTTGTATTAAAGCAGAACTCATTCTTAATGAAAAAAGTAATGTGAACCATCATGTTTAAGCTGTTTTAGAAAAACTTGACAATGTTCCTTGCTACACATTTCCAAATTTTCCAAAGTTCCAGAAGAAAACGCTGTTCCTTATACCCACAGGAGGGACTACTTGAACACACAATATGTTGTAGGAATGGTTACTTTAAAAAGTAAGCAGGAAAATTAGGCAATTTGTAATTGCAATTAATAATTACAACACTCTACTGCTGAAGCAACAATGTGGAAGAATCACACACACATGCTGTAATTGACAAATAGTATGTATTTCCAAAAGAAAATGACATTACAAAATAGCTTTACAAGCCTGATAATAAAGGGCTTAGGAAAAGTCACAAAGATTTTAAAGCATCATCTTCTGAGAAGCCTCTTGCATTATGTAAAAGTGAGTATCCTGCTTGTCAGAAGAAAATAATACATATCTAACAGTTGAAAGTGTTCTATAAGATTTGGCTCTCCTATTCATGAATCTTATTAGCTATTCAAGTTGCTAATCCTAGATAAAGAAATCCAATCTCTCCCTACCCACCTATTTCTTCTCTATTCTTCTGATATTGGTCCATGTTCGTCATATAGTCAGACACTGAAGTTGGAAACTACAGAATCACCCTGGATATCTGACTTTCCATCTTTCTCTGGATATGGTAAACCTTCCTTCAGTGTCGCACTTCAGACATACCTGTTAAACAGTGTGCTAGAACTCCCACGGAGAGCTCCAAATTTTAAGGCTATAAAATAAGAAAGAAAGATGGTTGCACATTATGTACAATGTACAAATTTTATTTGCTTCTTAACCAGTTTCTTTCCAAAGATTTCCCCAAACACACACACACACACACACACACACACACACACACACACACACACACACAGTTGAGAACTGCTGGCCTCAAGCACTGTCATTTCTCCCTTCTTATCATTTATCCTGTTCACTCCATCCTCTTAGTCCTCACTGTTGCTTTACCTTGGGCATTCATCTCTCCAGAACATAGCAATTGTTACTAGAATATCTCTTCTGCCTACAGGCTTCCCTCCTCCAGTCTCCTTGTCCTTCTACCTCTCTTTTTAATATTCAAATCCAATCAGTCACCCCCTTGCTCATAAGTTTTATTTACTCCCTGGTGATTTTATTTTTCATTAGATCCCCCATGAATCCACAGAACTGATTCAAGTGTTCAACAATATAAAATAAATAAAATATTTTCACTAGAGACATATCCCTTATGCTGTCTCACTTGTCCTGTGAAAAATGACATATTTTCTATCAATCCATATGTGAACTGTCATAGATACCCACTCAACTGTGTATAGTGCATGTTATTCATGAGTTATCATTTTGTAGATATTATATACAAGTATCTTCAGGTAACTGATGATTCTCTAAAGAGACAAAAGTATTGTAAATAAGTCATAAGTATTAAATGTTTATTAAAAGATTCAGCAATAGAATGTGGAAAAACAAGGGTCAGAATCAAGGGTCAGTGTGAATACAGGTGAACTATTTAAAGCTAATGTTTTATGTGTTTATACATTTTAAATTATCATAATAATTTCTATTGCTTTGGTAATGTTCCAATTGACTGAAACCTCTTTAAATTTTTTTTTCAATTTTTAGTGTTTATTTATTTTTGAGAGAGAAGAGAGAGACAGAGCAAAGGAGGGAAGGGACAGAGGGAGAGGGAGATGGAATCCAAAGACTACAAGACCATGACCTGAGTCAAGTTGATGCTTAACTGACTGAGACATCCAGGCACCCCTCAAACCTCTTTAAAGACAAGAACCATGTCCTATTCCTCTTTAGAAAATAACATTGCATAGTAAAATGTGTATAGTATTTGGAACCAGGTAATTTTGAATAGAAAGCCAGCTATTTATGAAAGGTTAGAGACTCTGCAAGTGACTTAATGACTTGAGCCCACTTTTCCTTCTTAGATTGCAGATATTAATAACTGAAAGATGTATGTGAAGGTTAAAATAAAATTGAGTATTTCAGGTTTCTAGTGCAGGGACTACCCATGATAAAAACCAATAAATGGTATTGTTCTGTTTTATTTTGTTTCAGCATGTATTTGCTAAGTATCATCTGTTTCAATTTTACTCAATAACATTTTATTGCTAATTCAAATATTTACAACATGCACCTTCTCAAAGTACCTAGAAGAAGAAGAAGAAAAGAGTTGATGCAACTTTGAAAAGGATTAAAGTGAAAAAAAAGAGTCAGGATAATTAAGCATAATTGCCTGTGTACAAAAATGGAAAAGTTCTAGGCAAAGCCTGTCAAAATATTACTAACTAAACAGATCTTCTCCCACATCTTTTGGATCTTAAGGGGAAATCTCATCTGAGTCTTTCCTCTTCAGTTCAACCCAAGAGTACAGATTTAAACATGATTGCTGTCTTAGTTTGTAATATCTGTTTTATCTTAACCCCTCACCTCTGAGAATTCTTGATAATATTTGCACAGAGAGTTCTTTAATCAAATTTGAGAAGAATTGCTCTCAGAAGCTCACTGTCAAAAGCAATCACCATATTTTAAAAATAATGGTTCTCTCTTTAGCCAGTAGCACATGTGGAATCAAGTATTTTAAACCAGAATTGCATGATTCCACCAAAGCATAATGAAAGTTATATCCAAGTTTCAAGCAATATACATTTCAAAAAAATTGAAAAATAATATTGATAAAATACTGGTGATAAAACAGAATTTTTCAAACTTAGAAGACAAGTTTTTAGGGAAAGAATATGTCCAAAATTATTTTACTCAAATACATCAGCATTCAAATATAGCCAACAAATGGGCATTTCAAACTGGAAAAATACAGAAAGCATAGGAAAATAAAGTGTCAAAAAATGGAGGCAAAAAGAAACAAAGAAAAGTATAAGAAAACATGTATTTAATAGTTGGTGCTAAGCAAACAAAATCTGTGTAAAGTAGCTCTGATAGCAGAACCAGGACAAATTTTCAAGTCAAAAATGACTGAACTAATGTGTATAACTCTCTGAGATAAAACCCACCAAGACTTTCAAGATCTTTGAAAGAACTATTTAGTTCTATTTAAACTATTTAAAATCCAATCATGGAAAAACATTGGTTAGAAATTTGGTGGTGCTGTGTATTTCTGAGAAAGTCTCAATTAGAGGAAATGCAAAGTCCCTTACATGTAATGAATAACTGGCTTTGTATTTAAAATCAAATTTACCTCACTGTGGGGCACCTGGGTGGCTCAGTCAGTTAAGTGTCTTACTCCTGATTTCAGCTCAGGTCATGACCCCACAATTATGAAATTGAGACCAGTGTCGAGCCCCACATCAAGCCTCATGCTGGGCTCTGTGCTGGGCACGGAGTCTGCCCAAGATTTTCTCAATTCCTCTCCCTCTGCCTCCTGACCCCGCCCCCCACCTGCTTGTACTCTCTTGCTTTCTCTTTCTCACAAAAAAAAAAAAAAGAAAAAGAAAAAAATATGTACCTGGTTGCAAGTACTATGCAACGTTACTTTCCAAAAATAAATAGGACATGGTTCTCGTCTTTAAAGAGATTTTAGTCCATTGGAACATTCACAAAGCAATTAAAATAATTATAACAATTAAACATTTATAAACACATAAAACATTAGCAAAGATGATCCCATTAGAAATTAGCAAATATTACCCATTAGATAAGTTCTTCATTGGGCTAAAAAGTTCCAGATCTATTAACGCTACTATCTGCACTCATTGGCTGGAAGCAGCTTGGGGAGGTCCTAGCATTGGTGTAGACATTTAAGGTTATGCCAAAGGTACCTCCCATAGATGACACCCATTAACTGTATGACTTGCAGAGTATCTGGGAAGTGCACTTCCAAGGCCTTCATACCAATGAAAGGAAAAACTCAATTCTGAGCACAAACTTGGGATGATGATTCCAAGAATTAGAAAATTATCGTGGACTCTGAGAAGCAGATGTGATTTTTAAGAACCTTAGAAACATTAAAAATACATTATGTGTTGATCATAGTCTCTCACAGAAACATGTATATTAGAATTACTGCACAGTGGAATGATGTTTTCCTCTTGATTTACTCTTCTTTTTTGAAGCCAAAAGTTCTCAGTTCTGGTCTTTAGATTTTTTCACTTATTGAATCAATCTCACCCAAAATATCTAAAACAACTTCATCTGTTTAAAATCAACTGATTATAGATGTTAAGTATATTTGCAAAATACCTTTACAGCAACAAAGCAGAGTCTGATCTAATGATTGGAGACTAGTCAAGCTGACAGATGAAACTGACCGTAATACTTTCACTTAAAGAAAATTCTGACCCAGATTGATAATCACTAGGAAACAAACATAATTGAGAAGGACAGACACGTTGGAGGTAAAGAGTGGAAAAGTACACACTGGTTGGGAGAAGAGATAGATCCCAGAAGAGTCTGTAAACACCAAGTATAACATCTTAGGATGGTAGCACTATCTAGTGCTGGAGTAAGAGGCTGCAGGTGGAAAATATTACTAAACCAGAGGAGACCTAAGAAACAAATAGTTGGTCACAGATGTGGGGGTAGGGAGAAACTTGAGCCATGAGCCCAAGAAGTTACTTTAGAAATCTCCCTTCTTGGTAGCTCATAGAGGCTGTGTTATTTTTTGTTTGTTTGTTTGTTTGTTTGTTTGTTTGTTTATGAAAGAGAGAGAAATAGAGAGTGAGTATGAGCAGAGGAGGGGCAGAGAGAATGGGAATGAGAGAATCCCAAGCAAACTCCACACCCAGCACAGAGCCCTAGTACAGAGCTCAATCTCAGAACCATGAGATCATGACCTGAGCCAAAATCAAGAGACAGATGCTTAATCTACGGAGCTACCCAGGTGCTGAAAGGCTTTGTAATCTAAAACCAGGCTTTTAAAGGCACAATATTTAAACCTTTACACATATTTATAAAAACATATTTATATTCTCAGAAGCAATAAGAATAAGCCATGTTAAAGTAAATAAAAACATGAACTAGAATTTTGAAATATGATTAAAGAAAACTTTTAAAAAGTTGAAAAAAAGTAAGTCAAAAATTGTAAATATCAAAACTAAAAATTAAACACATATGAAAATAAGACACATGTGAAAGGTAAGCAAAATTGAAAAACCAAGCAAAATGTTATGATTAGGCAATAAGAGGATACAGAATGAAAAGTGACAGATCTCAGGGGCAAATTACAAACTAAAAATTATTTCAGATATAAAGACTAAACTAGGAAAACCTATGAAACAGTAATAAAATATATGAAATAAAAAATACACTGGAAGTGTTTAACGTTAGGTTAGACACTGAAGAAGAAAAAAATCCATGAACTTGATTTTGTGAAGTCAACTTGACCAATGAAGTCACAGCTTTGGAAACATTCCAAAATGAAGCACAGAGACAGAAAAAAAAACCCCTGAAAATAAAATAGTAGTGCCTCAGTAACCTCTGGGAAGTACCAAGCTGCCCCAGAAAAACAGGTGAGAACACAAGTGGATAGAAAAAAATATTGGAGATGAAAGAAAATTGCTCAAGTTAATAACTATAAACCCATAAACATGCATAGTTAAACAAAGCCCAAGTAAAAAGTAATATAAATCCAAGCACATCCAGGTACATCATAAAAAAAAAACAAACCTGTTGGAAAGCATTGATAGAGAAAAAAATTAAACATACACTGTAGGAAAGATACATTTTGTACCAAAAACTGAGAATTACAGTTAAATCTCACCTGAAACAATGGAATTCAAAGACAGTGGAATAACATCTTTAGAATACTGCAAAGAAGTAAATGTCAACCTAGAAGTTTTGGCTAGCAAAAATATACCAATAACGGAGAGCATAGAGGAAGTTTAGAACAACAACACAGCTGAGATTATTCATTGAAAGCACACTTTTACCTCAGGAAATGTTAAAGACAAGTTCTTTAGGGGTGCCTGGGCGGCTCAGTCGGTTAGGCGTCCGGCTTCAGCTCAGGTCTTGATCTCACGGTTCGTGGGTTCCCCGCGTCGGGCTCTGTGCTGACAGCTCAGAGCCTGGAACCTGCTTCAGATTCTGTGTCTCCCTCTCTCTCTGCCCCTCCCCTGCTCACGCTATCTCTGACTTTCAAAAATAAATTTAAAAAAAAGAAAAGAAAAGAAAAGTTTTTTAGGAAAAAGAAAGATGATACCATAAGTAAATTATGTCTATACAAATGAAAGAAGAGTGGCAGAATTGGTAAATATATGGACAAACAAAATATTATTCAGTATTTAAACTATTTAACATTAACTGATCATTTAAATCAAAAATGCTAAAATATATTGTATGGTTCCTAGTATGATGAAATACAATGGATTAACACAATAGGACAAAGAGCAGGAGGTGTGAAATTAAGGTATAACTTTGTAAGATTTTTGCAATATTTGTGTGTATAAAATATTATTTGGAAATTTGATAAATAAATACATGTATTATTATCCTTAGGCCAACTACTAAAACTCAATCTAAGAGTTATTACGATAATCCTATTATGAAGATAAAATGGAAACATGAAAAACTATTCAGTCCAGAAGCGGGCCTGGAAGGAAGATAAAAAGAGCTAGGTATATACAGAAAACAAACTGAGATAATAGATTTAACACCAAAAATATTTTCATAAAATGTAAACAGTCTAAACCAGAGAGGGGCAATTTTTTTCTATAAAGGGTCAGATAGTAGATATTTTATGTCTTATGGGTCACCTACAGTCTATTTCACATTTTCTTTTTTATTTACTTGTTTGTTTTATATGTGTTTTTTAAAACAATTCTTTTTAAGAATATAAAAAGCAATCTTAGCTAAATGGTCACAGAAAAACAAGCCATGCATCATATTTGCCTTGGAGAATAAAACCAAAAGTTTGAAATACCAACAATATTGATAAAGCTTCTATTTAATAGCTTATCCATGTCAGTAAAGTTACCTATCAGTTGTTTTCTTTCTTTATAGAGTAAATAGAAATAATACTTACTCCCAAGATAGTTATTTGCATAAAATAGCATTTATTAAAATGCTATAAGAGTACATGGAGGCAAGTAGATGCTCAATAAATTCTAGTCTAGCATCTGTCCTTTGATAATGCTTCTATCAACAAATTTCTTCTTTGTAATCATGGTGGGACCTCCCTCTATTGATTATGACATTCAGTTATCAATGCATTCTCTTTATTACAGCTAGAGAAATGGACAAAAACAAACAACCACCACAATAAACGTGAAGCAGTTATGTGGTCTGACCAGTACTAGAAGAGGCAAATTCTCATTCATAGCAACTTTCCTGCCTATTGTGATCTCAGCTTACCATTCAAATGCCTTCCCCGAAATAGAATGTAAAAAAATCCTATTAAAAAACAACATGGCTAACAATACTTTGCCAACTTCCTGTAAGCAGAAATATTTTCAAATAAAACACAGCAAAGCATCCCACATATATTTAAACAACTAGAATTCTTAGACAAGAGGAAAAGTATATGAACTTTTTCTCTTCATGGTTTTCCTTCTAAGCTGCATGAAAAGAAAACGGATGAGTCAGAAATGTGAAAAATAAATAACAAATAAAAACGTTTTGTTTGTTAATATCTCTCAAGTGTTATAAGGATTTATTGAAAATGTGAATAGCTCACCTGAATTCAAACTCCAGCTCTCCAAAGCCATGGAACAATGGTTTGCCCTTTGTTCTTGAAAAAAAGCTAAAAGCAGAAAAATAGTTTAACTATTTGCAAGTAGAATATTGTTATGAAGGTATTAAAAATAAAATAACAGTAGCTACTATTGTTATGAGTGTAATTTCATTAAAAAATTAATGTTTATTTATTTTTGAGAGAGTATTGTGAGGCGGAGGAGGAGCAGAGAGAGGGAGACAGAGGACCTGAAACAGGCTTTGCTCTGACAGCAGAGAGCCAGATGCCGGGCTCCAGCTAATGAATGGTGAGATTCATGACCTGAGCCATAGTCAGACACTTAACCAACTGAGCCACCCAGCTGCCCTTATAATATTAGTTTTTAAAAACTCTACAAAGCATCCAATGTATAAACTAAATTGATACTACAGAAGCATAGTATATACAGTGTCCATGATTTCCTCTGTAGTATATATTACGCATATTTTAAAAGTTCTAGTTAGCATACACATTTTATTCTTTTCAGGTATACAATATAGGGATTCAACAATTCCACACCATACCTGCTCATCACAAGTGTTCTCCTTAATCCCCATCATCTATTTCACCCAGCCCCCCACCTGCCTCCCCTCTGGTAACTATCAGTTTGTTCCCTGTAGTTGCATTTGTTTCTTGGTTTGCCTCTTTCTCTCTCTTTTAGCCCTATAAAAGATATATTTAAGAGTTATATTTAGGGGTGCCTGGGTGGCTCAGTCGGTTAAGCCTCAGCTTTGGCTCGGGTCAGGATCTCATGGTTCATGAGTTCAGGCCCCATGTTGGGCTCTGTGCTGACAGCTAGCTCAGAGCCTGGAGCCTGTTTCGGATTCTGTGTCTCCCTCTCTCTCTGACCCTCCCCTGCTCATGCTGTCTCTGTCTGTCTCTCAAAATTAAATTAAAAAAAAATTAAAAAAAAAAAAGAGTTATATTTAACTGAGAGGGATTTAAAATGGGACTTAAATGATTGTTTTACCCATCCTGCATGCAATATAATTTATAATTAGAGTTTATAACTATGATGAGTGACATAGATAAATTTTGAGTTGCCTCCTTATAAAGATGTGCTGATTTTTTGAGATATGTATCAGCAGAAGCATAAAAATTATTTGTTTATGCTAATTAATATCTAGGTAAATCAGGGAATATTCCTTTTCATACCAGCAGCTCTTAGCATTTCTTGTTGTCATAAAAAATCAGCCTCTATATAGTCTTAGACCATTAGTCAAAAAATATACATTGATGTCATTAAGATTTCTTGAATCTACATATTTTAATGGGTATTAAAGATTCATAAATTTATTCTACCAAACAGTACTTATTATTCTAAATTATAGCTTCCTCAATTCTCCTTCTCATTCCCTTTTTCCTTTTATTAAGTAAGTTTAAATTTAAACTTTTAAAGCTGCTAATCTAGATAATTTACATCCAAACTATTTATATTGCAGCCTTATGAGTTTTAGCCCCAAATCTGCATTGATTCATTCTTGTATTTATACAACAAATGTTTATTGAGGACCATTTATGTGCCCAGCTCTGTTTTAAGTTGGGTACAGCAATAAATAAAACAGACAAAACTGCAAAATAGTATGTATTATATTATTCTATTCATATAAAATGTCCTCAGAAGGCAAATCTATGGACCCAGAGAACAGAGTAATGTCTGCTGAGGCTGGAGGTGGGAGCCAGGGTTCACAGCAGAGAACACAAGGAACTGTACTTGGGAGAAAAATGTATTCTAAACCTGGATTGTGGTGAGGTACGCACAACTTTGCAAATTTACTAAAAACAGTTGAATTTTACACATAAATGGATATGAAAATGGGACATCAATAAAGTGTTTAGGAAAGTTAATTAAAAAATAGACAAATATCTCTGCCTTTCTAGTAAAGAAATGAGTGTGAACAAGAACCAGTATATATATAATATGAAGTAAGTTCCTCAAAGAAGAACAAAGCAGGGTCAAAGTAGGGATGGGAATGGGGAGTAGGGAGACATGGCTATTTTAGATGGGCTCATCAAAGAGGTTTGACCTTAGCAAGCAGCTATGCTAATATCTAGAGGTTCCAGGAAAGAGAAGAGGAAGCATGAAGGGCATAACCAAAATCAGTTTAGTTGATTTTGAGGCAAACAGTGTGGCTGGAAAGGGGTAAATAATGGGAAGAGCCAGAAGTGAAGTCAGAGTTAATACCCAAGGGTCCTTTTGTAGACTAACCATTTTTGGATTTTAGAATATCTTTGGAGTGTCATTTTGGAATATCTTTGGTCAGCCCATTGGACACCTTCCTATGGCTCTTCATATAAATTCTAAAATGCATAAACATTTTGATAGTAAATTTTTTAGAGAAGTAAAGGGAATAAAAAAACTAACTTTCTTTCACATCTGACATCAACTTTAGAAAGGTATTATTTTATTTTAATTTTCTTTATCACGATATCTGACATTCTTGACTAAATTCAAGTTGATTTTATATTGACCATATTGAATTGGCCTGTTCCTTGCAAGTAGTTTTTATGCTATAAA
This sequence comes from Suricata suricatta, assembly GCF_006229205.1. NCBI lineage: Eukaryota > Metazoa > Chordata > Mammalia > Carnivora > Herpestidae > Suricata > Suricata suricatta. The sequence continues at coordinate 159,036,391 of NC_043700.1, read as the reverse complement.
TAGATTTATAGATTTGATCTGCAATAATGTTTGATGCTTTTTACCTTTTCATAATACAGTGTCTTTAGTTCCTCTCTATACTTTTCTTAATAAGGTATCCAAAATAGAATAAATATTGCTCACTGTAGTCTTACTGATAATTTAATTCAAAAGTTTTTTAGCATGTGTTGATCCCAAAAGAGTGCTTTGTTTATAATGTAGAATTAAACAATTGTGTTCATTATTTCTGCAATCCTAGTTTTTCCACTATATCAATATACATCCTTAAAATATATCTCTTGACATTTCTTCCTTCAACTGAACACTTAACAAGAGTCTATTTTGTGGTAACATTCTATTCCTACTTGAAGGGATTTGATTAAGAACCTTAATTTGAGAATTCAATCATGTTCATTTACTAAATTCTATTACTCTTTGAAACTAATAGTCATGATTAAGGATTCAAATGTTTCATAATTCACTTACTAATCATATTGAGATTGTCTTCCAGATAACTAATTGAAATGTCCAATAAGGACTTACACTAATCTGTATGAGATTTTATCTCATCACACAGTAAAAAGAGCAGTAGATTTTTTTCTTCAATTTTACATAGCACAATATCTATTCAAATAATCACCCAAGATCATTAGAAATCTTCCACTTTGCCTTGGGATATCTAAGCCACAAAGGAAACCCAAGAGAAATAGGAAAAGTGCATAATCGTTGGGTTCAGGTGTTGACCATTTGCTTTGCTTAAAAGCTAATTCAGAATTGTTTTTCAGACAGGACACAAAGATTCCATGTAATGTATTAAAAGGAGAAGATTATTTGCAGGAGAAGGAGACAGATCTGTGATGAACACAGAGTTAAAGGGGAAGTGATTTTCCATACCATGGTCATGAGGAAGCAAAAGATTATGGTCTCTCGACTTGGTTAAGCCAGGCTGGACATGACAGGAATGTTACGGTGGTAGGCAGTCACAAGGAACAGTCTAAAAATAAAATTCTGGGGCGCCTGGGTGGCTCAGTCGGTTAAGCCTCCGGCTTCGGCTCAGGTCAGATCTCACGTTCGTCGGTTCAAGCCCCGCGTCAGGCTCTGTGCTGACAGCCAGCTCAGAGCCTGGAGCCTGCTTCCAGTTCTGTGTCTCCTTCTCTCTCTGCCCCTCCCTCTCTCATGCTCTGTCTCTCTCTGTATCAAAAATAAAGAAAACATTAAAAAAAAAAGTTTAAAAATAAAATTCTCCAGATGAAAGCAAAAGCATGGAAAACTGCAGGAGGGAGATAATCCATAAGGGAATAAGAGAAAGAAAGAGAATGAGAGGGAGAGAGATTTTACTGTCTTCAATAACTTACACATGAAAATAAAAACTAAAAATTACAAAAGGGAAATCTAAGCTATACTATTTGAGTAACAAGAAACAATATTTGTATAGTCATTATTATGAAAACCTTATCTATTGATTTTTAACTTTCAGAATTAATATATCGTCAAAGTTTGAATACATATAAAACATTACCCATGATACTAAAAATATAAAGATATTCACAAAGCAAAGAAGAACAGTAAAGAAGAAAAAAAAAGTGAAAGGATGTAAGAACTCACTGCATATTCCCAAAATAAGAGGAGTCAAGAGATGGTATTTGAGGAGATGGTGCCGTACACTCTAAAATCATGTATTATTCAGAGTGGGAGAAGTAACCAAGAGAGGAATTAAAATAGTGATATAATAAATCATTAGAAGGGGAAGGGCAAGGGTGTAGAAGTGTGCTTAGTCATGATCTACCACAGTAAAAATCAGTAGACAAACTCTCAAGTTGCCAAATCAAGTAAGACCAATATCAGCATAGTAGTTAGAGGTGTGCCAGTGGGAAAAATAAGAAGAGTTAAGAGGATAGAAATCATTTGTTCAAGTAGTGTGGTATAGTGTAAGGGACCCTTCTGTGACCCTCTGATAAAATTGAAAAAAAAATTGTGTTTTTAAAATCTATCTCTACCAAAAATCTATTTACAATATAAGATGGATGGATACTTATGATTCTTCCTGAAACACATATTCCTAAATTATTTGAAATATTAAATAAAATATTTTCGGGGTGCCTGGCTGACTCAGTCAGTTAAGTGGCTAAGTATCTGACTTCAGCTCAGGTCATGATCTCACAGTTCCTGGGTTGGAGGTCTGCATTAGACTCCTTGTTGACAGCTCAGAGCCTGGAGCCTGCTTCAGAGTCTGTGTTTCCCTCTTTCTCTGCCTCTACCTTGCTCACACTCTGTCTCTCTGTCTCTCAAACATAAATGAACATTTAAAAAATTTAGAAAATATATTTTCTCAACTAATTTACAAAATGGTGATTTCTCAGAAAGAGATAAAATGAAAAGTCAAGGAAAGCACTGAACTTCCTGTCTTGGGTCTATAAAATGGCAGAGAAGACAGTCACAGTCAGAGGCCACACAAGATGCTCCAGTGAAGAAGAAAAAAAGTCATTTACTCTGGGTGTAAATACTTAAAGGTAATTTTAAAGGTTTGGATAGTGTGTCCTTAAGAAATGAAACGATGAACATGGAAATTAACAGCACGCACAAGTTGTACTCTACTATTGTGTAAGTATGCTGTAAGCACCATTCTGAAGAAGAGTCAAAAGTAAGAAAAAGTGAGGGACATCATCCCAAGAATGGGATCCAGGGGAAATCTCCAACACCTTAGTTAGATAAAATAAACTTTAACATGAAAATATATGTGGGAATCTCTTGGAAGACTTGCATTGAATGGTGAAAGGTTCTATTCAGTATGTATGTACCACCTAGGATAGTTAAAAACAATTTCTGTATTATTTATAAACACATGATCCTTCCAATTTCATATTCCTAATGATGCATAGTTGTAAACTGAATCTGGTATGTTCTGGTATAATTCTACTATGCTATATTCTTCAAAGTAATGCTTTTATACAGGTAACATAGTGTTACTAGTTTTGACCTTAAGTGAATCTGAATTCAGTGATATGGTGACTTTATGCCAGATAGTTAGTATTTTGCCTTTGAGAAGGGAATGTGAACATTTTTGGAGTATGTAATAGGAGACAGTAAATTATGGGAGTGTGCTGCAATACCGTGACCTTTTCAGTATTCAGTAGTTTGAATAGCTGGTCTTTCTATCCCACTTGATTAAAGCTCCACTAATCATCAAGAAAGTTAATGCAAGATATAACATTTTTTTAAATGGCACAGCATTAATCCTTTCATATGGCAGAAGTTGGAATGGGAACTGTTAGACATTTGTAACAAATTTCAATGTCTCTGCTGTAGTTGCAAATCTTTAGACAGCAGCCATTGACTTCGGATGATGAAATTGTGACCTGGTAAAATCTTGATCCAGCACTTTTTAGAATTATGGTATATTACAAATGTGCCTGCCATACAGAAAGTAGACATGACCTTGGAAAATGACATGGATGTCTCCCTCTCCCACAAACATCACACATAAACTGTATCTCCTGAGAATCCTTTTGACAGTACCTAATGACACCAATTTTATATCTTCAGTAACCACTGCAAATCATAAGCCTCAATGAAAGAGCGTTCTTATTTACATTCAAGGAAGAAACTTACAAGTGATGTAAATCTGTGTTGTACTGATAGAGAGTTTTTGCTGGTTCTTCAACAGGCATTTATAAACTGATGAACAGCTAATGAAGAACAAAAATCTAATCTTGTAAATATATTAAATTCTTACATATAGTAATTGTTTAGGATTGCAGAAATTATTTTACTGACCAATTTGATCCAAAATATTGAGTTAAAATAAATTAATTTATATTTCAACGCATTGGAGAAACACAGTAAATTGTAAATAGATATTCTCTCTTTATTTCAGTGCATACTAAGTATACTAAATATTTTAATCATCAAGTTTTATTTTAATATATAAGAGTTTGGATTTTGTTATAGGATACAGTCATTATATTTATTGCTCATAGAAAACACAGAGCAAAAAAAGAAAAAGAAAAAGAAAACACAGAGCAGGCAGGCACTTAATAAATGTACAGAGAGCAGTAAGTGCCAAAATGAATGAGAACACAAGGATAATTGCATATGTTAAAATGTATTCATTCTTTTCATGATATTGCCAAGTTATATGCAATTTCTTTTAGCTGGCTTATAGATTTGGCTTATAGATTTTGACACAAGAGATTATGTGGATATATACATATAAACAATTACTCACAGGAGACTAGTTCTTTAGTTAGTTGGTTAATGAGGAGAATGTTAATTACTCGTGTTTTCACTGAATGACCAGGGTTTGAAATGAAATGAACATAGACCAGACATCTCAGATGAAGCAGTGTTGTTTTTTCTTAATTTAATGCAGACATACTTGTTAGTCCCTTCTTAAAGTCGGTAGTCAGAACATTCTTCTCATGTGTGTGAGATCTTACCCTTTCAAAGTAGCAATATTTTTTTATCATTGTCTCTTAAAGCATTCCTTGTTAAAAAAAAAAAGAGTATTTTCATTCTGTTTGCACTTCCTCAAATCAGAGTTAATACTAGACTATACGGCTTTAGCATATATTTTTTCCTGACCTCTGTTGATTACTAAATTATAAATCTAAGTTTACCCAAGTAAAATAAGTATCCATATTGTTAAAAACTAAGTTTTTGTGTATGTGATATTTTTCTGCATGACTACTGCCAGATAATGTAATTTTTCTTGTTTTATAAGAATATTTTGCATCTGAGAAGTGAAAATCAGTGTTTATTTATTGAATAAATGTTTTATGTATCCAGAATATAGTATATTTCATAATCCATTATTTTATTCGAAAGATACTTATGACGTGTCCAGTGTGTGTCTACTCACAGGTTCCAGGGACACTTTGGTGAGACAGAGAAGAAAAGTGACCTGTTAGTTTACATTCCAGTTGGCAAAAGCAGACTATAACAGACACAAAATTAATAAATGAGACAATCTCAGCTGATGAAAAATTTATGAAGGCAACAAATGTGGATAATATACAAGAAAACAATTGAGGCTTGTACTTTACTTTTGTATTTCCATTTAACAAATTAAAAATAACTTTACTATTCTTATCCTACAGGTAAGGAAAATAACTAATAGGATAAGTCAGTAAGAGTTCATCAAAACTGTTTACAATTGAATTCGCTGAAACCGGCATATCGTCAACTGTTGGTTTTGTTAAATGTAATTTGATGGTCCTCTCTGAATATTGTTTTATGTGACTAAAAATAATTTACTTGACACTATACACATAAAAGAAGGCAAGCTTAGTGTTTCTCTTTTACAGAAGTAGGCTAGTAATTTTATATAGATCCAACCAGCAGTGTTAGTTCAATCAACAGTCTTCTAAATTTTATATGCTCTTCTCTTCTATTGATAAACCAACAGTTGAAGCATGGATTAAAATATGAGCAACTGGCCTTTTCTAAATACCCATTATATAAAACTAGCTAATTGTTACTTAAGATAATGAAGTCTGAAAAACATGGGTGAATATATTAAATTCTAAATAAAAATGGCACAAATTTGAAAAGAAGGAAATAGTTATATTTTAAGGAATATTCAAAATTCTCCAGAAGATTTTTTTTAATGTGGGGCTTGAACTCAGAGCCATGAGATCATGACCTGAGAGGAAGTCAGATGCTTAACCACTTAGCCATCCCAGATTTTTTTTAAGATGCTAGAGAATCTGGCATCCCTTTCTCCATGGACAGTCTAGCACTAATATCAATCAAGATGGGCTAAGGCAAAATTGGGCTTTATGGCTAAAGTATTTGTATAGAATTCACATTGGAAAAAATAATTTCTATCCCACTGATGCCAAACCACACTCATTATGGCAATGAGCTCCCAAAAAATCAACTATAAACCAGAGACGGGGTTGTGTTTATATTATAAATGTGGAAATAACTGAATCCACATCTTGGGCTCACCCTCTTATTTCTTATTGAAGTCAAGGTTATCTTGGGCATTTTCCTTAGATACATATTCATGAAAGCTGACAAAATTTTAGAGGAGGATATCCCATAGCTACTGGCACTAGAAGGGAGGGAGAGGACGGAGAGAGAGAACAGAGCTCTGTTCCTACCTTACTTCTTTATGTCTCTGATCAAGATTTTCTCTGACAATACGAAAATTTCCCTTGCTGGAAATAGCCTAAGTGGCTGTTGTTTTAAGTTATGAAGACTGTCATTTAAAAGTTGAAAGAAATTTCTGTTTACTTAGTGTGAAAACTTAAATTTATCTTTGTGCCATTTCCCTTCAGACAGTGAAAGATAAATCACTCAGTAGAACCTTGTGAGTTAGGCAAGACCTTAATGCAGGGAAGCAACTGAAAAGAAGAATTTATGGATCAAACATTTAAGGGCTATACTTAGTAATGTAAGTTTACTGTTTATTGTTGTAGATTTATATTCCTGCATAGCCTTCTTTTGGACTCATGTTTTTTTCCTAAGGAAGAATTTAGATGATCGAATATGGCTTACTCCTGCAGAATTGAGCTACTATACAACTGCTCCTGTGGCATCGGAAATGTAGACACTTAAAACTATAGAACTATAGAACTATAAAACTCCAGACTTGGTAAGTTCACCACCTCCTATCACAGGTGACTTGATGAGAACCATCTGGACTAGGGATATGGAGCATGACCTGGTTCAGGATGACACTGTAGTTGGCTCAGAGGACACTAGTTTTATTATTTCTCTTGCTTGCTCACTTGCTTGTTTCTTTGCTTGCTTGCTTGCTTTTCTCTCGCTTGCTTGCTTGCTTTCTTTCATGTTATTATTTCTGACTATATTTCTTAGATAATACAAAAATGTACCATATTGAATTATTGTTTTGATAACTTCTCCAAAACCATATGTATGGTGCTACGCACAGCTGTGCAATGAATGTGCTGAGAAAAAGCAGCCTGTCTGGGAACAGACAGAGGTTAGATAGAGGTTGAAATCCAGCTTGGCCCTGGTCTGGTTCCCAAAAGAGGTTTTTCTGTTTTTGTTTTTGTTGTTTGTTTTTTGGTTGGTTGGTTTTGTTTTGTTTTTGTTTTGTGTTTTGTTTTGTTTGTACCACAGTAGAACCCTGTGGATCTGGTCCTCTGAGGAGCACTGTTTTATATTCTGAATGAGACACCTTTTCCAAATTCAAACATGAGCTCTGGACATATAGCCCTGACTGCAACCTTGGGGATGGGAGTTGAGATTTACCCATTGCAAATTACCTGGGAAATTACCCAGGAAATAAAGACTCCAGAGACTGAGCTTCAGCCAGAGTGGAGGGAACTTCATATCTAAGTATTGGAGCAATTTTTCCTCTGGATTCTGAAACATGGTAATGCATAGATCCGTCCCGATGCCACAGAGCTGTGGTACAGGAACAAGGCAGGGATGTGGCACATTAAAGTTCTCTAAAACTAGAAATTTTACAGATTTCACAAGCGATACTTACTTCCCTCCAGAATTGGGAAATTTTTGTCAATTGTGTTGACTAAAATTGACTGTCCTGTGGAAAATTACAGAGACTGTGTATTCCTTGTCGAAGACATAGCTGAAAGAAAAAAATAGTATTTCCTTCCTCTATCAATAGTGAGGGTACCTTTACTTCTGGGAAGAGCAATATTTGCAGACAGATCAGGCACAGAGGTCTGGCATGGCAAGAAAGTTAAAATAAAAACTAATTTTTTAACATGGAATATTTTTTTCTTAAGTACTATGAACATATTTGGCCAAGCAGTAACTCTAGAAGTGACGACATCCTTTAAGAGTAGTAGGGAAGGGTGCCTGGATGGCTTACTCCGTTAAGCGTCCAACTTCAGCTCAGGTCATGATCTTATGGTTTGTAAGTTCCAGTCCCATGTCAAGCTCTCTGCTAATAGCCAAGAGCCTGCTTTGGATTCTCTCTCCCTCTCTCTCTGCTCCTCCCCTACTCATACATGCTCTCTCATTCTTTCTCTCTCAAATAAACATGAAAAAAAGTTTTTTTTAAAAAAAGAATAGTATAGAAAACTGTTCATAATAGCTATGGATAATGCTTTTATTAAAATAGATTGTTTAAAAATAAATAAAATAAGACAGATTTTTATTAGCTGCAATTAGTTTTTACATTTTTTTTCTCTTCCATCAAGGCATTCAATTCCTCTTTCTGAATTATGGTATAATTCAAATAATACAAAATATGGCATATATTCAAATAATCTAAGTCATTTTTTTAATTTTGAGATGTAACTTGGACAGGATCACCAAGAAATTATAAATAATATCAAAAGTGATGTCAGAAGCTTTAGATACAAAGAAATAACTGAATTTAGAACTGATAAATAATCAAGTAGAATGTATTTGGAAAAATACTTTTTATATAAACTTTATGTATATAAGATTCATGTGGAATGTGAAAGAAACATTCATTGTGAATAGTAGATTGTGGTAGCTATATGGGTTTTGTCAGCCTTTTATATAAATTTTTCTTCTTCTCCTAGTTTTATTGATATGTCTTTGTTCTCCTTGATACAAAAATGAGTTTAGAACTCTGTTTGAGCTAAGCACAGTCAATCTGTCTTCCTCAGTGAGTGGTTCAAAGAAGTACAGACACTCAAGTAGGGGCCCTGAGAGGCCTTGTATGCTATGAATATATATATAGTCCTTGGGAAAAATGCTGTTTTCCAGTGGTATTCCTAACCTGAAATCTTGTAAAATAGGGTGAGCCTGGGACTTACCTGTCATCACATTAAACAAGCACACCTCCAGTCTCAGAAACCTAAGACCAACACAGTGAACACATCAGGTAAGAGACGGATAAAGACATAGAAATCACGTACAAGTCTATATGAGGTCTAGGGTCAAGAAGGGACCAAAGGCAGTACTTCTCTTCCTCTTGTGTAGTAAGTGAATTCCCTTTGTTTGAGTTGGACTTCTAAAACAAAGAATTCTCATTAAACAAAAGAAAACTGTGACAATACTGCTTGGCTGGTGAATTGATAAATCTAAGTTCTAGATCTTGTGTCCCTGGAGATCATTGTGTCTTTAAATCAGACATTTATTCATTCTGCCCTTATCTTATAATCTATTAAATAAATATTATAAAATGATCTCATAATTTCTCTTCTTGTTCTAACAATTTCCATTTTAATGACATATTATATGGGGCTCTTATTTTTACATAAATATATAACTCTAATTCTGAGAGAAGATAGTAAAGAAATCATTTGCTGTCCTTATAGCACTGTTTTCCAAGCAGAGAAATCAATAAAGTAGGGTTGTCTTGTGTGAACGTTGAAAATTGCTTATGACTATCAAGAATGTAATACACCTACACAATTCACTCATTCATTAAATAACTACTTTTTATTGAGATACAATTTACGTATACCATTGTGTAAGTTTAAGGTGTAAACCCTGTTGATCTGATACACTTATATGTTGCAATATGATTACCAACATAGCATAAGCTAACACCTCAATCCCATCACATAATTATCATTTTTTTTGTGGTGAGAACATTTCAGATCTACTCTCTTAGCAACTTCCAAGTACACAATGCTGTATTGTTAACTATGATCACAATACAGTGCATTAGATCTCCTGAACTTGTTCATCTTCTAATTGCAAGTTTGTATCCTTTGGCAAGCATCTCCATACTTTTCCGACCACCATTCTACTCTGTTTGCATGAATGTGGGTCTTTTAGATTCCACGTATAAGTGATATCACACAGTATTTGTTTTTCTCTATTCAACTTCTCAAACTCAGCATAATGCCCCTACGGTCCAAGCATGTTATCCCAAATAGCAGGATGTCCTTCTTTGCACTTACATATATGTTTGTGTGTGCATATATATTAATCTATTGAAAGCCACAGCACACACACATACACCACAGTCATCTGGTTAGATTGTTTCCAAATCTGAGCTATTGTTAATAATGGTGCAATAAACATGGGCGTGCAGATATCTTTTCAACATCCTGTTTTCATTACCTTTGGATATATACCCAGTAGTGAAATTGTTGATATATTTGGAAGTTACATTTTTAATTTTTTGAGTGACTAAACAAATTTATATTCCCATCAACAGTGTACAAGGGCTCATTTTCTCCACTTTCATTTTTTTCTTGCCTAAGGAAATATTTCATTTTATCTTATTTTTATTAAGTTTTAAATTTTAATTCCACTATAATTATCATACAGTTTTGCCACCATTAGGTATTTCTTGTTTTTGTTTATGATAGCCTTTCTAACAGGTGTGAAATAATATCTCTTTGTGGTTTTCGATTTGCATTTCCCTGATAATTATGTTGTGCATCTTTTCATGTACTTGTTGGCCATTTGGATCTCTTCTTTAGAAAATATCTATTCAGTTCCTCTGCCTATTTTTAATAGGATTTTGTTGTTGTTGTTATTGAATTGTATGTTATTTATATTTTGAATATGAACCCTTATCTTATATATGGGTTGCAAATATTTCTCCATTCTATAGATTGCCTTTTCATTTTGGTGATTGTTTACTATGCAGAAAGTTTTCAGTCTGATATAAATCCACTTGTTGATATTTTTTCTTTATTGGTTGTGCCTTTAGAGTCAAATACAAAAGCTTGTTGCCAAGACCACTGTGAAGAAGTTTCCCCTATGTTTTCTTCTAGGAGGTTTCTGCTTTCAGGTCCTATGGTTAAGCCTTTAATTCATTTTGGTGTGTGTGTGTGTGTGTGTGTGTGTGTGTGTGTGTGGTGAAATAGGAGTGAGACAGGAGTCCAGTTTAAATGTTTCTGAATGTGGTTATCCAGTTTTGCCAATACCATTTGTTAAATAGACTACTCTCTCTGCATTGAGTACTGTTGACACCTATGTCAAATATTAGTTCCCCATATATGTAAGAACTTATTTCTGACCTCTATATTATGTTTCATTGGTCTATGTGTCTATTCTTATGCCAGTACCATACTGTTTTGATTACAATAGCTTTAGTTTTATAATTTTATTTGTTTTTGAGAAAGAGAGAGAGAGAGTAAGAGTGAGAGCAAGGGAGGGGCAGAGGGACTGATGGTCTGAAGCAGGCTCTGCACTCACAGCATTGAGCCCAGTGCAGAGCTCAAACTCATGAACTGAACCATGAAATCATGATTTGAGCCGAAATAGAACACTCAACCAACTGAGCCACCCAGGTGCCAAGATTACTCTACTTTAAGATGAATTTTGAAATCAGCTTTCACCTCTAGCTTTCTCAAGTTTTCACCATCGGTGATCTTTCTTTCTTTCTTCTTTTTTTGTTTCATATAAATTTAGAATTAGTTCTCATAGTCCTATAAAAGTTCCATTGGAAATTAAAAAATTTTTAAAGTTTATTTATTTTTGAGAGACAGAGACAAAGCATGGGGGGTGGGGAGCTGCAGAGAGAGAGGAAGACACAGAGTCTGAAGCACGCTGCAGGCTCTGAACTGTCATCAGGAGGCTAATGCAGGGCTGGAACTCATGAACCACAAGGTCATGACCTGAGCCAAAGTCAGATACTTAACTGACTGAGCCACCCAGGAGCCCTCCATTGGAATTTTGATTGGAATTACATAGAATCTGTAAATGGCTTTGGGTAGTATTGACATTTTGACAATATTAATTCTTCCAATCCATAAACATGCTATCTTTCCATTTGTCTCTTCTTCACTTTTTCTCATCAAAGCCTTGTAGTTTTCATCCTACATCTTTTCAATTCCTTGGTTAAATCTATTACTAAATATCTTATTGATATTTTATGCTATCGTGGATTGTTTCTTTATTTCTTTTTCTCATATGTCACCATTAATGTATGGAAATGCAATTGGCTCCTATATATTGAGTATATTCTGCAATTTTCCTGATTAATTCCAACATTTTTTGGTTGATTCTTATGCCATCATGATGCTGACATTGTGTTGACCCTCTTCAATAACTATTTTTAAAATTAATTTAAAATTAATTACTTTAAAAACAATTACATGAATAAGATCTATTCCAGAAATGAAGCAATAAATAATAAAGACAAATCTTCCATGAAACAATTTCTAGTGAGAATTTTTATAATTAACATTACATTAACAAATAAGTAAATTAGACAATTTAAAATTAATACAAAACAAATGGAAAGTTAACAAGGTTATAGACTGACAGGAATAAGATACAGATGAAGGTACCTATTTAGCTAGCTTGTTCAGAAAAAGTTCTGCATTTGAAGGAACATTTGATTTAAGGCCTGAAAATTATAAGACAGCAATCATGTGATGACCTTGGAAAGTATAGAAGAAAGACTCCATGAGTTTGATTGAAGCAGTATGTTAGACTTGGACTGACTATACTGTAATCATTATAAAAATTAGTTATTTTTTCAGATTTTTGGTGTTTTGCTCTTGAATATACTGACTGAATAAATACTGAAAAGGTGACAATCATTTACACTTCATTTCCACCCTCCTAATTGTTTTTGGTGAATCTACAGAGATAATATGGAGGAAACATTTGAAGTGGAGACTTCTTTCTTGTACAGCTAAGATAGATCAATTGGGTAATTAGGAGGAAAAATGATGTAAGGATGAAAAAGCAGTACCACCTTCATATTACCTTCATTAAATAAAAATAATTAGAATCAATCATAAATGGAGTTGACTCCTTAAGTCATTCAAAATAAATACTGCAGCCCTACGACTTGTCACATGTACCTGAGCACATAAAATATTTAGAAATTTCTATCTCAGCAAATTGAGAAAACACAGTCAATCTTAAGTATCTTCCTTTACTTACAAAGATTTAGAGTGCTTTTGAGAGATAGGAAAAAAGCTATAACTATCATTCTAGATCAAGCCAGGACCATTAAAATGCCTGTCACCCTTAAGATAGAAACAAAGATGAGCACAAACTGCTTATGTTGCTGAGAAACTATCGGTAAGCAAATTGACGGTACATCTAGATACTTGCTATTTCAAAAGCCAAAAATTTTCCTAGAAAAAATATAAATACCTGTTTCCATTAATGGAACCAAGCACAATTATCTTAAATCCTTTCTGCCAGAATTTGAATCTTAACTGATAAAACAAACAACAATATAAATTTTATCAATAGCCTTTTGAGAAAGTATGTTAATTGTTCATTTATTAGGATTGATATGAATGGTATTTCCATTTCATACTCCTTCCAGTTTGTGCCTAAGTCCCATCGTATACACACATATAACTAAAAGCTACAACATGGAACAGGTATCTGATGGATCTAGTAAATTTCAATAAACCAGCCAATGAAGCCAAACCCAGATGAGGCAAGGGCTGCGTGATGGAGGAAAAAGCAAGATGTATAAAACTGAAAGCCAACTTCTACTTCTAATCCTTTCAGTAACTAATAATCAAAAAAATTCCCTGTGGAATATATATATTTTGTGCCTGGTGAGTTGTATGATCTCAAGAGCACAGAGGCTATTCTGCTAAGGGCGGGGGGTCAACTGCTGTTATTGGCAAGAATGCAAAGCACATGCACTTTGCCCTTGGAATAATTCTAAAGCCAAAATCAATGAACCATTTGTTCAAGGTTCTTTAAGATCCCAAATTTCAAGCCCACTCTGGGAAAATGCAAAGAAGGCCACTCTACAAATAAACTTCAACCTAGAAAGGTAGTGAGTATGGAGAATAATACAAAATTCTGAAATACATTGACCCGGGTCTAGTGTCCTGAATAGGATCAGTTTCAGGTGCTTGTGACCTTCAAACCAAAATCTGTCATCAGAAGGAGGCTCCAAACCTGGAGGCTAATGCTCTGCATTAGTGGTTATGACATTCTCGGTAATGTTATCTTTGCATGTGTGTGTGTCAGTGAAGTCTGGTGGAACAAGGGAGCATACTTGCACTGCGGACTTGCAGTCTTGGCTCACATGTATCGTGCCTCCCACCCCCACCACACCTTCTTGCCTGTCCTGGGTCGGTTCTTTGCCACTTGCCCCCACCAAGCGATTGCTGTCATCCTTCACTTATGAAAGGCGGAGGTGAGGAGTGTGTCTAGGTACCTACTCCACACATGTAGAGTGGGTGGGACTCCATATGAATCCGCTGTACTCACCCCGCCCATATTCTCATGCTGGAAGGAGCATTACATCAAATGGTAAATAAAAAGTGCCATGACAGCTGAGGAGACAGACTGTGGAAGAAAGGAAAAATCTTTTTTTTCCTGATTTTTGAACAAGGGACCTTGAACTTTCATTTTCTGTGTGGCCCTCAAATTATGTAGCTGGCCCTGATCCCGGATCTACCACTTTACTAGCTGTATGATCCTTGGCAAGTCACTCAATCACTCTAAGTTCGTTTCTTCCTCTGTAAACTGTGGGTTATGTTTTCTGTTACACGGTGGTGCCAACTGGAAAAGCCGTTCTCTTGATAGGAAACACAGCAGCAGAAGGAAACATAATGAGTTGCCTTTGAGTTGATTCATTCATGGCTCCTTCTGGTTGTAAATAAGTTCAAACACGCAGATCTATAGATCATCCAAATCCATAGATCGTTCACTGGAACTACTAATTCTGGATGTTTCACTGACAAGATATACTTCTCAAAGGTCAGGTTAGCACTTGAAAACACTTTCTGTAGAATTAATTTTATGAATTTTAGCCAGGTTCTAGAATATTCTTTAGTCCCATCATTAAACTATATAAGAGATTAAATAAGATAGCATCGCCTGGGATAGACAATTGTTACTTTTAACCTAACAACACTATTATTATATTCTCAGAGGAAAATGTATTTTGTGGTTTAAAACAAACATACCACAATGAACTTGGGTAGTCTAGCTTGTTGGTATGCTGGTGATTGACTGACAATAAGGTATTTTGAGGAGATTTCCCTGTTAGGGATGTACAAATTAAATAGTACTTCACCCTCTAGCCCTCCTCTGAGAAAAACCCCCATATTTTACTTAGAAATTCACTGGCCAGAGAGAGACCTAGATCTAAGATACCACGAAGCCATGTACTATGCCTTCTCTCTTTCCCTTCAGCCATTTGTCCCTAGGTGCTTCTCCTCATGATCTCCATAAATTCACCAGTTAAAATTTATCTTTTTTAACCAGTTAAAATTTAAATGCACCCAAGTCCAAGTCAGTTTCTTATTTAATGATGAAAAGGGAACTGAGCATTCATATGAAAATATTCTAGAACCATTGCAACTTTCTGTCCTTCCTTGTTACCAAAAAATACAGTATTTTCAATACTTAATACTCAAGAAATAGTTAGCCCAGAATTCAGGAAGATTATCTTCTTATGTCGGGTCAAAAGTAAGTACATATTGGAATCATGTTTCTAAATACTCATTTCACAGTGAAGCCAGAGCTATTAGAAGCACATCTTCCCTGCAAATAGAATTTAAAATTTATAAGCATGCCACATACGTAAGACTTTATGGCACAGCAGCAGCAAATCCATAATTTAGTATTTGGGATGATTTCCATTGCCCTGCACACATCAGTTATCCTCACCCCAGCCTGTGTATTAGATTGACAGCTGGTATTTAAACACGGGTCTCTACATACTCTTCCACTTTCTTATCACATGGAGTATTAGAGGTGTGTTGAGTACATTGGGAAATCTAGCAAAACATCTAACTGGGTAAGAATATTCTAAAGTAAATGTTTTCAAAATTACTGAAGATTATGTGATCTTAACAGGAAAAGGGAATTTTTGCAGTTTTCCCATGTGCTGAAATCACCTCAAGCTAAAATTATTGGATAACATATAGGAAAATAATTTTTTGCAATTTTAAAGGAAACTAATAGGTAGTGTGTGGTTGAAAGGAAGAGTAAGTATTTGAAAGTAAGTCTACTTACTTAGAAAGAGAGAATCTAGGGGTCTTTGAGGCTTTTGCTCCAAAAACATGATGTAAGATGTGCATGTTTCACTGATCTACAAATAGACTCCATTTGCAAATGGGGCTCCATGGCTAAATCTATGAGGCTCTGTTCTGATACACACAGTCCATTTATGAATGTTTCCTTGGTCACATATTTCTGGTTTCAAAACTCACTGTAAATCTTATACTGAGAATAAAATAAATCAGATCACTCAATATCTTGATCATTAAAGCCCCAATTTTTTGGCTCTATAAACCTCTTCTTGACACATTTCATCATATATTTGTTGAATGTTCCCCCTTCCCCCTTTTTTTTTCCTCCGGAGATTCTTAAATTGTGTGTGTGTGTGTGTGTGTGTGTGTGTGTGTGTGTACTTAATTTCTTTTTCTCTATTTGGTTTTTATTTTCACCTATTAAAAATCACTTAATACTTTCTTTAATTTAACCATATTTATATTAAACTTCTTAACATGAGTTCACAGAAATACATGTCCTTAATATATAAATGTGTATGTGAAATGACATAAAATCATATTTTAGGTATAGGTATTTTTATATGTGTTTCCACACCCAACACTCACATTTTATTTCTACTCTTATAAAAATTGATGAAATTCCATGTAATGATAAAGCTTAAATCTTTTCCTATTGCTGCATTTAAATGTTTTCCCTATTATGCAATGATTTATATCAACACAAAATTAATGTCCTGAGACTCACATGACCTTCTAAAATTGTATTATAAAGTTACTTACATTTAGAGCACTTAAAATGTATTTTAAACCTTAAGTAACACATATTAAATGGATCCTACTCTGAATTTGGTTAAAAAGACAAACACTAACACTAGCCTGCTGTCATTGTTAAGTCCATTAATTCTGTTTGCACTTCATATGATATGCTGAAAGTTGAACATGTGAAGTCTGTTTTCTGTAGCTTTACAGAACATTTGTTATGTGTATGTATATATGTATATTTTTCATTATTAATACATTTTAGAAAGATAAATCATACTACTCACTGTAGTGCAAATGCAAGAATCAATCATGACAAAAAACCCAAGTTAAAAATAAAATTACTACCCTGTAGTAACCTTCACACAAAAGGAATTTTGGTTATTATTGCCAATTTTGTTCTGTTGTTTTGTGAAAGAGGTTTACCTCAGGTAGTGGTGATATGGTGTAGCTGAGGAAAGAATTGCTGATGTGAATTCCATGTGTGCTTCAGTACAGCTGTCTGATACTCATGTAGCTCCTGTCATAGTAGGAAAGTACAAAAGCCAGCAGTTAGCAATTATTGAAAATAAGAAATAATACTGTTTAGCACTTTCTCTTCCAAAGCATTATTCTAAATTATATGTATCTATATCTATATCCATACCCATACCTTTCTGACCAGTCATTTAAACCTCATGGCTACTCTAGAAAAGTGTTCAAATTCTTGCCATCTAATAGTGGAGGATAGTGAGGCAAAGAAAAGGTAAATAACTTGCCTGTTTCCATCCAGGTAAATGATATTTGATTCATGATCCTAAGTCAGATTATAGACAGTCAATAATTATTGTTTAGAGGACTATTAAACTTCTTAAACACACACACCCACTCACAGCTTATTTATACAGTGTGAATTTCTTTCATGATTCTTTCTATCTATCTCTCCCTCCCTCAGAGTCCTCTTCCTTTCTGTCTCTTTAAAGTATATCAATTTTGTTGCTCCACAATTTTTCTACACAGTGGGAAACATGGGCACAGACAGTTTGAGAACTTCACATCCCATGGTTTCTTTCACCAGGAGGTTGACTTCTCAGTTCCCAGGTTTACAACTCCAGAAAAGACCAATGATTTCTCTCTGATAACTATACACCTCAGCCCCAGTCAACTGTGGCCAAAGAAGGGACTATGTGAGTATTTAATGGTTGCCTTTGAGTGACTAAAAAAGAAAAGGAAATAACCCCTAAATTAAGAGGGAATTGGGAAGACAGGAGAAGTGAGCTGATGCTGACCAGACAGAAACTAAATAAATACAATAAAAACAATCCATTAACTACAAACACAGCAAATGGAAAGAAGCTAGAACATTTTTTTGCTTATTTGTTTAAAAAGAACAGGACTGGATTTTTATATTAATACAGATGATAAATCACTACTATTATGGACCATTAGCAACAATTTAGACATACCCTTTGCTAATTCAAGTCGACAGATTGTCTGGATGGTCTAATTGTTAATAATGCTATTCTGCATTTATATTATGTACTGGCATTATACAAGTAGTTCCAATATTTATGAAGATTCATGTCACATAAAATAAATCGACGATGGATATAGGGGTGATAGGATCATGATTTCATTTTTTGCCACAGAAATTCTTCCCACAATTGAACACTAGGTAAAGTTTGCCTTCCTGTGCTGCTTTCTTCTACTCATATGTATGTATGTATCCCATATGTCTATCCAGTAAGTGACGGTTTGCCTAGTTACGGCTCTATCATATTTTTGCCCAAGTTTTCATTTTCTTTCCATTTAATTAGTTAAAATAAAATGCTGAAGAGAAATTATAATTAGAATAAATTTGTGAATGAAAGCTCTAAGCATCTAGGCTCCTTCCATTTAATAGCCCATGTGATCTCTTACATGCATATTCTGGAAAATATGTCACTATATATCTGTTGCTCAAATCCAAAGTGTATTTCTAAGAAGGAATTTTAAAGAGACATTATTTTATTCATTTTTTGTTTGATTGTTCATTTGCTTGTTTAAAGCCTTCTAACACCTCTCAGATAAATTGAGAGACCTCACAGATTTCCAGCAATGGTGGGAAGGAGGAGGACAAACCAGCACAGGATGGTAGCTCCATTATTCAGCCTGATCTTGGAGATACTACAGAAAAGTAACATTGCCAAGGGCACACAACCAAAAAAGAGTTGTGGTCTAAAATGTGTATTTCTTTTGTCTAAAGGTCAAGATGTCAATAATTGTAAGAAATATGTAAGAAAATGTGAACATGACTATGTATCTTCTAAGTAACATATAAGCAATTAAAAACATACTAAAAAAGAAATAAAACAAAAGAACTTCTTCAATGTAAAGTATTTCCAAATATGCAACTGGATTAAATTATCAAAACACAGAGTCTTGGCTTAGAAGAAAACTTTTAAAACAGATTTAGCAATATGTGTTATAAAAGATATACAAAATGGTGAAGAACATGGGGCACTTGGGTGGCTCAGTTGGTGAACCGTCTGGCTTCAGCTCAGGTCATTATCTCGGGGCTCATGAGTTCCGACTCTGTGCTGACAGCTCACAGCCTGGAGCCTGCTTCAGGGTCTGTGTCTCTCTCTCTCCTTCTATCTCTTTGCCCCTCCCCTGCTAGTGCTCAGTCCCTCTTTCTCTCTAAAAAATAAATAAACTAAAAATGGTGAAGAAAAGATGAAAATAAAGGGAAAAAAAGATATTCCAGGCTACTAAATCACAAAAAAGAACAAGTAAGACTTTCATATAACATCAAATAAAATTTAAGGCAAAAGTATCACAAAGTATAAAAATATATAAGTATAAAAGACTAAGCTTAGTAAAATGTAATTAATAATATATTATTATCATATAATTATTACATGTACATAATGATAGAGCTTCAATAATAAATAAGGCAACAACTTAAAGAACCAAAGGGAGAAATAGATAAATTAATTTTGGTCTTATTTTTTTTTTATTTTTGAGAGACAGCACAAGCAGGGGAGGGTCAGAGAGAGAGAGAGAGACAAAGAATCTGAAGCAGGCTCTAGACTCTGAGTTGTCAGCACAGAGCCCGACACGGAGCTCGAACCCACAAACCGTGAGATCATGACCTGAGCCAAAGCCGGACCCTTAACTAACTGAGTCACCCAGGTGCCCCTGTCTTTGGAATTTTTTAATGTATTTCTCTCAGAAGCTGAAAGATCATATAGAAAAAAAATTAAACAAAATCATACCAGGCTTTTAATCACAACTAATAAACTCACTCACATGCATCTTTTTTGTGTGTGTGAATACATGCATATAAACTTTATAGATGATTAACAGAACACTAACTACAGATATAACATAAGCAGAAATTAGTGATGATATAGCCCATAAAAGAACCTTCATGAATTCTAAAATTTCAGAACTCAGACTTTGTATTCTAACACTATATAATAAAGCTTGAAATAAATAACTGCATGCTTTGTAAACTAATCAATAAATCAATTTATATTGAATAAGAAATCAAAAGGAAAATTAAAAACCACTCAAAAATATATTAAAATAAAAATACTCAAACTAAATGTATAGCATATAGCTAAAGTCTCCTTTAAACTTGTAGCTTTAAACACATTTATGAGAAAAAATGAAATAATTGAAAACTAGTAAATATTCAATTTAAGAAGACAGTTATAAAGCAGCAAAGAAAAACAGAAGAATAAAATGGAAGGAAATTCTAAATGTGAATAGAAATTAATGATGTACATTTTTAGAAAAGCATGAAAAGGCAAATTGATTTTGGAAAAAATCAATAACATAAAAAATTTTCTAGTAAGGAACAAAAAATAAAGAGAGGGAAGATAAAAAATAAAGCAAATTGAGAACAAAAATATAAGAAAATATTAACCAAATCAAGAAACAGCATCCAAATATGACTAAATTTTAAAATATAGACAAGAGGAATGAACTACTGGAACCACTATACAATGCCAAATTTGAAAAAGTGGGAATCTTGAGCAAGTCAATATTTTTAGATAAAATCAAATATTAGAAAAGCAAAAAGGGGTGGGAGGCATGCCTGGGTGAGTCAGTTAAGTGTCCAACTTTGGCTCAGATTCCACAGTTCGTGAGTTTGAGCCCCGTGTCAGGCTCTGACAGCCCAGAGCCCGGAGCCTGCTTTGGATTCTGTCTTTCCCTCTCTCTCTACCTCTCCCTGCTCATACTGGGTTTCGCTCTCAAAAATAAATAAAAATTAAAAAATAATAAAAGCAAAAAAGGAGATGAATAATAGTATATTTTATAAGTTTTGCACATATATTTAAAAAATTGTTATATAGTAAAATGGGCTAGAGAAAATAGGAGTGAAGAAGACCAGGAAGAAAGAAAAGAATAATGCAATACAATGATGGAGTGCAGATTGAAGATTCCTTTAAACAAAGTCATCATAGCATTGTCCTAATTACTGGGAAGGAAAATAAAATGAATAGAAAAATGACATATACAGGCAAGAGTATTTTTAACTAACTTTATGTAACCAAGGGAGGAAGTTAACACCCACGATTGTTTACCAACCCTACGAAAAATGTTCCAAGGATGGCAAATATAGACTCATTAACTTCTCACAGTGACAGCAGTTTTGGATACAATATCAAGTATCATATTTAAATGTCCAAGTAAATGCCAAAAGTGTAAGATTATTGGTAAATGTGGCATAGTGCATTTACATCTGTCACACTCTAAAGATGTTTTAGTTTGATCAGTTTGGGTTATGCAACCATTATACAATAACATAAATAATTTATAGGCCCTCTCTATTTTGGGAAATAGTTCCCAAAAAGTCTGCATTTATTCAGATGCTTGCAGTATAAACAGGGATGACAACTAAGAAATGGTAAGATGCCCCAAGTTTTCTGTACATAGACTCCTCAAGGTTAGATGAAATGTCATTTCTGACTTCTCCTTCAGCACTATTATCCTCACACATGGGTGGGCATCTGGCCCCATGATTAAGGTCTGTACTTAACGCATGTTTATCTGTAAACATCAAGGAAATGCAATTTCCTGTTGTAAAGAGGCAGAAATGTAAACATTCTTCTATTAGTTTTTAATTCTCTGTGGTTACTGGAACAAGCCTAATAGTCTTTTTAAGAATTGAATTTTTATTGAACTTAGTGAAAGACATTCTATATTTATTTCAAACGCAAGATACTAGATCAGTGGAAACCACTGCTGAATATTGTTTTCATCTTAGCAAACAGTCCACGCTTACACATTTGCCAAATCACAGAACAATATAAGTAATTACCCATCCTAAAATGACGAGATAGTGTGATGACTTTATAAATGAAGGCAGTTTAGGCCATAAGTACTTTCAGATGATGGTTATAAGATTATTATTTCTAAATCATTCATACTTAGTTCTAAGCCTCTCGTTCAATACATTCTCAATGATGTCTTATTTATTGCTTTTGGGAAGAGTTATTTTGGAAACTTTCTCACTTGTTTACTTTTCTGTACTTCTTATATGAAACAGGGAAATTGCTTTGGCATATTTCCAATATTTTTATAACTTGGTACATAAATCAAAAACAATACTAAGAAGAATCCTGCCCTACATTTGGCAAAATTATTTCCATAGAGCCAGATACAGTCAGAATGCTATGTTCCTAGATCATAACCCTCTGTATATCTCTAATAACATGCTTAAGACACAACAGACACATGCAACACGCACACACTTACACAGTCTGCCCAACCACATACTGCCCATTCCTGACACTGTGCTGTCTTTTCTCATGTGTTTTCCCTTCTTTGCATGTCATGATTTCATGATTTTACTAATGAGCAAATAAATGAGCAGATGTCTGAAAGGATGAAATGAATCCCTTGCCTTGACTTTTTGCCTGGACTCATATAAAGTATATCTTCCTACTCCCTAGACTGATTTTTTCTTCGCCCTCTATGTATCTATGTATGGGGATAATGCCTCTTCTCTTCACCAAAGATGTCTTAAGCCCTGAAACCTCTAAATATATTACTTTATATGGCAAAAGTGACTTTGCAAATATAATTAAGCTAGGAATCTTCAAATAGGGATGTTATCCTGGATTATTGGTTGAATCTTATGTAATCACAAGGCTCTTTATAAGTGGAAGGTGGAGGTGACCGACTAGAGATTGAAGATGCTACTTTGCAGCTTTGAAAATGATGAAGCCACAAACGCGTGAATACAGGTAACCTCTAAGAACCTGAAAAAAGCAAGGAAACAGATTCTTCCCTGAAGCCTCCAGAGAAATGAAGGTTGCAGCATCTTGATTTTAGGACTTCTGACCATCAGGACCTTAAGATGATTAATTTGTATTGTTTTAAACCCCTAAGTTTGTGGTAATATGTTGTAGGTCCAATAGGAGACAAATATAGTGTCCATTAATTCTTTTTTTAAGTTTATTAATTTATGTTGAAAGAGAGAGCATGGCATGAGCATGGAAAGGGGCAGAGAGAAGGGAGAGGGAGAATCCCAAGCAGACTCCTCACTGAGTGCAGAGCCCCATGTGGGACTCAATCTTACAAACCACCAGGAGATCATGACCTGAGCCGAAATCAAGAGTCAGATGCTTAACTGACTGTGCCACCCAGATGTCCTCATGAACTCCTTTTATGTCCTTAGAAACATATCTGTTTCTCTTTCTTCACCATAAAATGTCCATGAGCATTGTGCTCCTTTACTTGGGAAGAGAAGCTTGCTATATATCATATTTTCCTCAAAGAGAGTTTTTACAATGTCAGCCACATGTTTTTCCTGCCTATTTATTATCTCTTTTAAATTTTACTCTGTACTTGCAGAGGTAGTATGTAAATATGTCTGTTTTTAATATAAGTTATCTAGAATTATTTTGAAAGGAGAAAGTGTATTATAATTTAAATGCATGCATTGACTAGAAAATAAGACAATACATAGTTCAATCTAACAAAGTCTCAGAAAAAGAAACATAAATGTGACTCCAGGAAGAACAGTGAATATCATTACTGCTGATTGATTAAAATAAATCCTGGGGACACTAAAGAAAATACTGTACACCTAGGCATCACAGAAAGGGGTGCCTGGGATACACAGCTGCTTGAGCATCTGACTCTTGATTTCAGCTCGGAGCATGATCCCTGGGTCATGGAATCAAATCCCGCATCAGTCTCTACAATGAGCATGGAGCCTGCTTAAGATTCTCCCTCCGTCTTCCTCTGCTTCTCTACCCTGCATGCTCTCTCCCTTTAAAATTAAAAAAAAAGATTAAAAATCACAGAAAGTATCATAAACACTGATCTACACGCTCTCCCCATTGTCCCAACTCATGACAACTATTAAAGTTTCACTTGGGGCGCCTGGGTGACTCAGTCAGGTAAGCATCCAACTTCAACTCAGGTCATGATCTCACAGTCTGTGGGTTCCAGCCCACCATCAGGCTCTATACTGACAGCTCAAAGCCTGCATCAGAGTCTATGTCTCCCTCTCTCCCTCTTTAAAACATTAAAAAGGTTTTTTTTTTTAATTTCACTCAACTTTTTCTAACCTCTAGTTTCTTCACTCCCTGTTGTTCTCTCTTATCCTGCTGCTCTCTCCTCTTATCAAAGCTCCAGCCTGTCCCCAGCCCCAATAAGACTTCTTCCATGGTCTCCTGACTGAATGTAGTGCCCCACCCCCCATGCTTCAGCTTTTAATGACTGGTAGGACTACCTCACTCCAGGTTAGCTGTAGGAGAACACATTTCCATGATCTTTCCCCTCCCTTTCACTGATGGCATTTAGAAAGATTCTATTAAGACATTGATGGAGAATAATATTCTGAACTCATTATATCAATATGAAGATAAAACCTAGCTCATCACAAGTAACAAATTTTACACATGCATTTACCTTCAATTGTTTCCAAAGCTCCACTAAAAAACCAGTAAATGAATTTTGAGAATCATAAACCCCCTAAGACAAAGAGATCATAAACATGTAGCAACAACATTTTAGGATCTAAAAACAAAGGAAACCAGCTGATATTACTAAGAAAGTTGAATCCTAAGCCAGTTTGGGAGAAATGAAAGAAAAAAGAAAAGCAATCTGATTTAGAAATCAAAACAAATGAAAGGCTCAGGATTCCAGAAGCCAGGTGCTTTAGGAATAGTAATAAAGGTAGATCTTTTGATTGATATTTGCTTCATGGTTAAATTCACATGTACCTGAGCTTTAACATGATATGGAAGATAAGGATTGGGGAGAGAAGCAGTTAAACCCTCCATGTCATTTTTTTAATGCAAAGCAGATTAAGAGATCCCTGCTTTAAAGATAGCATAGTTAATGACTGAGGATTAGAGTTTCCCAGTAGTTCATGAAAATTTGACTATGCACTAAGGGCTGAGTCATTCCTAGAGACAACGTCACCTCTATCCCCAACTTTCCTCAGATCCTCAGCTCAGAAACTCACTAAGCTGGTAGCCAAGTTTACTGAAACCCTCTCAGCAGGAGATTGTAAATGTATTATTGACTGCAGAATCTGTCCACCCCCAAAGTAACATATAAACAAACAGACAAAAAACTAATGATACCAAAATAGAGTTACCTAACCAGGTGACACTAAACTGTGAATCTGATAGCCAATATGCCTTATCCCCATACAGAAAGTTCATAATTAATTTTTAATTTTTCTTCCCAACTCTTACTTATTAGCAGACAACCAAGGATCACCATATTTAAAAGGAAATTTTCTGGGGCACCTGCGTGACTCAGTCAGTTAAGCATTTGAGTTCAGCTCAGGTCATGATCTCACAATCTGTGAATTCAAGCCCCACATCAGGCTCTGTACTGGCGGTGCAGTCTATTTGGGATTCTCTCTCTCTCTCTCTCTCTCTCTCTCTCTCTCAGTAAATAAATTAAAAAAAGAAGAAATCCTCTATGCTTAAAAATAAAGAACTACAGGGACCCTGGGTGGCTCAGTCAGTTAAGCATTCAATTTCAGCTCAAGTCATGATCTCTCAGTTCATGAGTTCAAGCCCAATGTCAGGCTCTGTGCTGACAGCTCAGAGCCTGAAACCTGCTTCAGATTCTGTGTCTCCTTCTCTCTCTCTGCCCCTTCCACACTCATGTCTGTCTCTGTTTCTCAAAACATAAACATTAAAAATAAAAAAATAGAGAACTATACAGAATAAAACAGATTATTTTAAAGGTTATACATATGGGTTAAAAACATTATGAAAATTTTCCCATGCAAAAAAAGTCTTAATAATTTTTGTAGATACACACTTATAAGGAGGTAATTCTATGGACTGAATGTTTGTGTCCCTCACCAAAATTATATGTTGACATCCTAACCCAATATGATGATATTTGGAGGTTAGGCCTTTAGGATGTGATAGGATCATGAGGGTGAAACCTTCATAAGTAAAATTAATGTTCTTAGGAAACGAAGCCAGAGAAAGCCACAGAGGTAGCTAACTCTTCCTCTCATGACAGAATGCAATAAAAAGTCAGCAGCCACAACCAGAAATGTGAATGTCATTAGAATCTGACCATGCAGGTACCCTGATCTCCAACATCCAGACTCCAGAGCCATTAAGAAATAAATTTCCATTGTTGCTTAAGTCACTGAGTCTATGCTAATTTGTTATAGCAGCCTGAACTAAAACGGGTGGAGAATAGTTCCCTGCTCCATAATGGCCATACATAATGATAGCCTTCCATTGAGCACAGTGTGGAAAGGGGAAGAGGGTAACTTTACAGTGGCAAACCCTAACAGACCCTATCTCAGCAGCTGATCAAAGCTGAAGTAGGGTCCCCTGGCAGAGCCCTGGGAGTGTGAACTATAGGGGCAGATGTGTCTCAATGGGCCCAAAAGGTGGGACTTACACCCCAGTGGGTCTTAAAGGCGGGTTTGCAACCTAATGGTCCTAAAGGGAAGAGAAACGGGTAAAAGATTATCCCCCAGCTTTTGAATCTAGTGGAATTTGCTTTGAGATGTTTTACACTTACTTGGCACCTGTCACTCCATCCTTCTTTTTTATTTCTCCCTTTTGGAATAGGAATGTCTATCCTATGGCTCTCCCACCATTGTATTTTGGAAGCACATAACTTTTCTGATTTCACAAGTTCATAGCTGGAGGGAAATCTTATTTCAAGATGAATCATACCTCAAATCTCACCCATATCTGTTTTAAATGATATTTAGATGAAACTTTGGACTTTAACCATTAGTGTTGGTGCTGGAATGAGTTAAATATCTCGGGGTTGTTGGGTTGGAATGAATGGATTTTGCATGTGAGAAGAGAATGAATTTTGAGGGGCCAGGATGAGATATTACAAACTGAATGTTGGCATATGCACAAAATTTTTACGCTTAAATCCTCCTGGTGAATAAGAGGTGGATAGGCCATGAAGATCGAGCCCTCATGAATGAGATTCATATTCATATAGAAGACACTCCAGTAAGTTCTCTCATTCTTTCCACCATGTGAGCATATAATGAGGAGGAGCCCCCTGCAAGCCAGGAAGAGGGTTCTCATCAGAACTGTACCACACTGACACCATGATTGCAACCACTTTCAACTCCCAGAAATATGAGAAAAACTTTTTAAACCTACAAATCATATCACAGCAAAAAAAAGTTTATTTAATGTATAGGTATAAAAATCTGTAGACTGGTAAGAAATAAACAATAACCAAAATGTAAATTTGACAGAGAACATAAACAGTGCATTGAAAAGGATATGTTAAGCTTCTGACTTTGGCTTAGGTCATGATCTCATGGATCTTGGGTTTGAGCCTTGCATCAGGCTCTGTGTTGACAGCCCAGAGCCTAGAGCCTGCTTTGGTTTTCTCTCTCTCTCTCTCTCTCTCTCTCTCTGCCCTTCCCCCACTCATGCTCACTCTTTCTTTCTCTCTCTCCTCAAAAATGAATAAATATTAAAAAAAAAACAAAATACAGATGTCTCTCAGACATAAAAAAATATTCCTTCATCATGAGAAAATATATGTTTATTAAAAATATACTGGAATTTTTTTACCTGTTTAATTAACAAAAGCAAAAACTGACGATGGTGTGCAGCTTCAGAACTATCTATCAGAATTGCAAGTGGGTATAACATTTGATCTTGAAATTGCACTTTGGGGAATTAATCTTTGCTCATGCATTAAACATATATTTTTCCATACATTAGGTGGCCCATAAACATGGTTATTCATTGTAGCATTACTGTCAGACAAGAAATGGGAATTAATCAAATGTCTATCAAGAGAGAATTCATTAAATAAGTGATTATACATGAAAAAGAATGAAGGAGCTATCTATGAGCTGTACACAAAAAAAGGCGGCCAAATATTAGGTGATAAAAACAGAGAAAGAGGTAATATTCCACCTTTTTAGTGTAAAAAAGAGAAAAACATTTTAAGTTAATTTGCATAAAAATCTCTGTAGAATTTATGAACATGCTGATTTTGATGGTTCAGAACTGGATATATGAATGAAAAGTGAAAGAATAATGCTTTTCATAGTAAACCTTTTTATGATGTTGATTTACTAAATTGAATAAGTATATTAATTATTTAATGTAATGGAAGGAAGAAATCATCAGGAAACAAATAAAAGCTCTTAGAAAAATATATACACAAACACTCAAGATGCACATGTACATACACTTATCAAAATGATTAAATTATCATGTCTTTAAATCTCAAAAAACTACAGCAAAATGATAAGGCAAATAAATACAAAAAAAACTAGGTAAAATGGAATAGAAGAAAACATCAAAAACTGTTTCAAAACATTATCTTAAAAATTAAGCAAATATCTTTATTGGAAAATTCCCCTAAAGTGCCTCAGACTATGAAAATATATCAATATATCCATCCCAAAGCATATTTTAATGAACTTTCAGAAATTATGAGGATATATTTTTGAGAATAAAAGCAAAATTAAAAAGGAAACTGAATATATTATTGAGAGAAAAAAATTGAAAATGCATTGATTTCATTAATAGTGACATCAGGAGTTAAAATTAATTGATAAAATGCTTTTAACTTTTGAGAAACTTAGAATTCTATACCTACCCATGTTTTCAATCAAATGCAAGGATTGATTGGGGGTATTTTCAGAAGTCATGGTTTAAAAAATTGTCTCTCTTGCACATTTTCTCAGGAATCTGTTGGGATATATGATTCAAGGAGAAGGGGGAAAAAAAAAGAACATGACCCAAGTAAAGGACATGGGATCTAGGAACCAGATGATCTAACTGAGAGATAGTTGAGAACTCTCTAGTTGATTGTGATGGAAAATAAGTTCCACGCAGCATTTTCAGAGCATGATGGGTCCAAAGTGGCAGTTTAGAGACATTTGAGAGAGAAGATAATAGTGGTAGAATATCCAAAGCTTGTGATTGTATTACACAGAAGGAGTGTAGACAGCTGGAGAATAGTTTATAGATGAGTTTGTGATAAGTGTTTTTTAAATATAAGTAAAGTATCAAGAAAAATATTAATACCAATGACGATAAAAGTTGTTGGGAAAAGTACATATATTGTATTATACAGATAATGATAAGTTAACTATATTAAAAGAATATAGGTATGAGAGCAGCACTGCTGGCAGTGAGCAGTAGTGTTTAAATCAAGATGAAATGTTTCTTATGTTCCATGGTGGAATTTTAACAAATTGCATAACTGAAAAGTAAATAAGTAAAGGACATAAGTCCCCTATGAGTTGAAAATGATTGCTTTTAAAGAGTATTGGTGGGAAGAGGAAGGAAGTATTGTTATTTTGGTTATTATGCTTTGTAGAATTATTTGTAATTCTTTACTTGCACTTACATACAAATAAAAAACTAACAAAAATAAAGACAGAATAATTAAGGTATAATATAAAGTTGACTTTTCACCATTTTTCACTTGTTTAAAGATCATAAGATTTAATTTTAATTTTTAAATGTCAACAAATATCTTTACTAACACTGATCATAATCTATCTCAAAATGAAATAATTATAAATCACAAGAAAACTCACAGGGTCTATCTCTCCACTGGAGTTCCAATCTACTCTTGCTGCTCCTATATTATACAAAAGAATCTCCAAGAACTCTTTTGGAATGGAGACAAACCTAATATTCCCAGTGATTCTTGTCATAATAACTTCACTCTCCCTGGATTTACCTCTTATAACTCCTCATTTTACCAAGCTAGCTACAAAAGTTGAAGAGCTTAGTTTGCTAACATTCAGGCCCATGGATGTTTAAAATACTAATTCTTTTACTTTATTTTGAAAAAAGAAATTGGAAGTCATGAACAACCAAATTATTTATTTATTGTTGCTCTGCTAGTGATTTTTTAAAATGTTTATTTATTTTTGAGAGAGAGAGCATAAGAAAGGGGGGCAGCAAGAGAGGGAGACACAGAATCTGAAGTAGGTTCCAGGCTCAGAGCTTCAGCAGAGAGCCTGACACAGGTCTTGAATTAATAAACCACGAGATCATGACCTGAGTCGAAGTCAGACTCAACTGACTGAGCCATCCAGGTGCCCCATGACTTTAAAATACATAAATGAAAGGTAAGATGTCAATGTTATTATCTTAAGAACCTGTGAGCTTCCTTTCAACCTATTTTCTATACTGCATTTTCTCCCAGAGAGTATATTGATATAATGTTGGATAATATTTTAATTAAGAAGTCTTTAAGCTGAAAAGAAAAGGTGCTAATTAACAACCAAAACACATAGGAAAGAATAAATTTACAGGAAACATATAGTAGAGGTTGTGGATTAATTACTCATAAACCCAGTATGAAGATTAAAAGACAGATGTAGTAAAAAATAACTTATGATTACAATAATTTGTTAAGTGATAGATACACAAAATCAAAAGGTATAAAATGTGACATTAAAAACATTAGGTGAATGGGGAATAATAATGTTGAGCTTTACAATGGGATTAAACTTAACTTGTTATCAACTTTAAATACTGTTATAGAATGAAATTGTTATATGTAAGCCTTGGAGTAACCACAAAGCAAAAGCTTATAGTAAATACATAAGAAATAAAGAGAAAGGAGTATAAGCATACCACTAAAAGTGATCAAACAACAAAGGAAAAAAGCAAGTGAAGAAAGGAATAGAGAGAAACTACAAAAACAGAAAACCATTAACAAAATAGCAATAAGTAGATACTTATCAATAATTTCTTTACATGTAAATAAAGTTAACTCTCTAACAAAAATGCATAGAGTAGCTGAATGGATAGGAAATAATCTTCATCTATATGTTGCTTATAAAAGATTTGTTTTAGATGTATCTACATATATAGACTGTAAGTGAAGGGATGAAAAATATTTTTTCCATGCAAATGGAAACAAATAACAAAAAAAAAAAAAAAACCTAAAGTTGCTATACTTCTATTAGGTAAAATAGACTTTAAAATGAAGTCTATAATGAGAGACTTAAAATGACTTTATATAATGATGAAGGAGTCAATCTAGTAAGAAGACATGGCATTAAGGGGCACCTGGGTGGCTCCATTGGTTAAGTGTCTGACTTGATTTTGGCTAAGACCATGACCTCACAGTTGTGAGGTTGAGCTCCACCTCAGCATCTCTCTCACTTTCTGTCTCTCTCTCTCTCTCTCTCTCTCTCTCTTTGTTCTTCTCCTGCTTGCACTCTCTCTCAAAATAAAGAAATAAACATTAAAAAAATAAGCCATAACATTAGTAAAATTTATACACCCAAAATAGAAGCACCTAAATATATAAAGCAAATATTAACAGACGTAAAGGAAAAAATAGACATCAATATAATAACAGTAGAGGACTTAAACATTTCATTTATATCAATGGATAGATCATCTAACATAAAATCAATAAAGAAACATCCACCACACTAGAGCAGATAGATTTAATAGATACAGAACATTTCACCCAAAAGCAACAGAATACACATTCTTCTCAAGCACTTTTGCAATGTTTTCCAAAATAAATTATATGTTAGGCCATAAAACAATTCTTTTTTTCTTAAATATTTTTAATGTTTATATATTTTTGAGACAGAGACAGAGAACAAGCAGGAAAAAGGCAGAGAGCGAGAGGGAGACACAAAATCTGAAGCAGGCTTCAGGCTCTGAACTGTCAGCACAGAGCCCAATGCAGGGCCTGAACGCATGAATTGCGAGATCATGACCTGAACTAAAGTTGGGTGCTTAACCAACTGAGTCACCCAGGCAGCCCCATAAAACAATTCTTAATAAATATAAGAGGACTGAAAGCATATCAAATATCTTTTCCAACCACAATGTATGGAACTAGAAATTAATTACACAGAGAAAACTAGAAAATACATGGAGATTAACAACATGCTACAATAGCCAAATAAGTCAAAGAAAAATCAAAATAGAAATTTAAAAATGCCTTGAGACAAAAATGAAAATATAACTTTACTGAAATTGATAGAAGACAGAAAAAACAGTTCTAAGAAGAAGTTAATAGCAGTACACGCCTACCTGAAGAAACAAGAAAAGTCAAATAAACAACCTTACTTCATTCCTCATGGAACAAAAAAAGAAGAGCTAACAAAGCCCAAAGTTAGTAAAAAAAAAAAAAAAAAGACATTTACAAAGATTAGAACAGAAATAAATGAAATAAAGACTAAAAAGACAACAAAAAAGTTCAATGAAACTAAGAGCTGGTTCTTAAAAAACAAAAAGCAAAAAAAAAAAAAATGAAAAACTTAGCTAGACTCACCAGGAAAAAATGAGAGTGAGCGCAAATAAATAAAATCAGAAATGAAAGAAGAGATTAAATAATTGATCCTACAGAAATACAAAGAATCATTAAGAGACCACAATAAACAATTATATGTTACTAAGTGTGTGACCCAGGGAAAAAAATGAATAAATTTCTAGGAACAAACAACTTACCAAGACTAAATCATGATGAAATAGAAAATATGAACAGACAAGCTACTAGTAAGAGAATTGAATCAGTTATTAAAAAGCTCCCAACAAACAAAAGTACAGGACCAGATGGCTTTGCTGGTGAATTCTACCAAATATTCAAAAATTAATTAGAACCAATCCTTCTCAAACTCTTTCAAAAAATATAAAATTCTTTCAACTCATTTTATGAAGCCACAATTCAGAGTTCAGAGTTTGAATGTAGAGTATTGAGTACAAGGGTCTCTATAATTTGTATACTTCTTCATATTTTGTTTCTCTATAGTTTTTATTATGTAGTTTAGTAAATAAAGTCTTCCTTTGTTCTTCCTATAGTTCTATTTATTATTTCTGTATTACTGCGGGCTTTGGAAATACTACTGATACGCTCTACCCACCTTACCTGATGCTCCACTCCAGATTTTGGCTGTCACCAGCTGCATCCTCTATTTTTTATTCTAAAAACACCTCAAAACCAGAAACAGAGACACAAGGTTTATATTTCTCCAGAGAATGTCCAATGTAAGGGTAAGGTAGGGCAGGCCACAAAGGCAGTTCCAGGTTTGAGGATCATGGCGAGAGATGACTTAGATTTGACTCATTACTTTCACTTTGTGAAAAGCAATTCAAAATGTCTACAGATAAGAATAAAACGAGTGCACACAGTCTCTCAGTGCCACTCATGGTTCCTCAGGGAGACTCACCAATAATTGGATGAGCTCAGTATGTAACATGAAAGGAGGAATAAACCAGGTCAGAATAGCCCAGGAATTTTATTCTCCTTTAAGCTAGAAGGCTGGACCATGTCAGCATCCAAGGGCTCACGCTGCTAGCATAGAAGGGAATTCTTGACCTACCACAGTTTTATTTATTCTAATTTATGCTGAAGCATGAGTTCTATTTGTCATTTTAGTGCAACAGCCCTGGCCATGGCCTACTGTGTGATGGAACAATTTACATTTTACTGAAGGTTTTCTAGAGGAGATCATGGAGGAGTATTACAATATACATAAACAACTTCACTCAGTGTCTCTTCCTTCAAGCTGCTGACGTCATTGATCTCATAACTTCCCCTCCCAACCCACAGGATAATCTTTCTCATTTGATATGTGGGGTATTGAGGCTGTGCCCCCACACCCATCATTCCACACAGCAAAGAGCCCCTCGGAATACACCTTCCTGAGAAAGGTATCCTGGATGGTAAATAACAGATATTGTTTCCTGTTGTTCAGGTGTTCAAGCAAAACACTGAGAACCTAATACTGTGGATTTATGGAGAAGTCTCTCCAGTCTCCTCCAACCTTTGACAGCATACTTGCAATGATGTAAGAACCATGTGTCTTAACGACCTTCAAACAATCCAATTAGTGTATTGAAGCATTTCTTGGAAAACTATTTAGAGATTATAGAAGTTCAGCACCTTAGAATTTGTGAGAAAGTTAAGGCATAATTAGAATTTTGCTTTTACATCTGTACTTAAAAGACTCATTACTCCTTTACTAATATTATGAACATTTTATGTACACAATTTATCTCCATTGCCCTTCTCTTTGTCTGTTTCTGTTGATATATGGCACACTCTAAATTGCGAGAAAGAAGTTATTACAGTGAGCAATTTCTAATTATTTCCTCTGATTAAAGTTCAGCAATGTCAGGGAATCTGATCCCACATGTTCTTGTTTGATGGGAGAAACTATACTTTATAGTTAATCTCTGCCATTTAAAAATATATGAATAGGACTTACATTAATGTCTGTGAAATGCTTTAATACTTTTTTATTTCTCATTTCCTTCTGATTTATTAGTGGCTCAATTACCATAGCCAACACATCCTACAAGAAATTAAGTACTACTATGATGAATAGCAGCATCATATGCTCTATTTAGTGTAAGGGTGAACACAGTTAAGCATCAGTCACAAAAGCTTATAATCAGATCCAAATCTACATATTGGGTTTTCCCTCATATTTCTAGTTAGGGCTTTCTGCAGAGAAAAGTATTAATTCTCTGAGGCACTTGTTTTCCCACTATATCCTCCTATAAACAAGGGTTTGATGAAGAGTTCAACTTTAATCGTACTGAGAATTAAAAAATAATAATTTTAAAGATTGATAACCCATTAAAATCTGACCAGAGCAGAGAGAAAACCATGAAGTAGAAAAGCTGGTTAAAAGCATTTCTCCTGCCCCCATCTCCCGGGTTGTTCAAAGATCAGCTATATTTCTGAGAACAAGAAGCATGATCCTAAATGAAGAAACTGTGAGGATGAGTAGTGAAATATAGAAAAGAGACCAATTTAATTTCATTCTTTTGTAGGTTAGAGAAAAAAGTGGCTCAAAAAAAAAGCTTTTGCTTCTCTCAATGTGGTACATTTCCCTGGGTCTAATTATTTTCCTCCCTACCAAACTATTACAAGTAATAAAGCAGAATATTATTTTTTTAAAAAAAGGACATTTCTCCTAAATTATTACAAAAAAGGTGGTTTGAGATTTGTAATTATTTGACCTGAATTTAAACTTTTGATCCTGCCTCTCTTTAACTGTATAATCTTCAGGAGTTGACTAGTTCATCTGAGACTGTTTCATTAGAGGTTGTTTAGAGAGAACATCAATGACCCTAGAGCAGTACTGCTAAGAACAAGTTAAATAATATTTGTGACTAGTCTTTGCAAACTCTAATACACATAGGAATGATAGAGATTTTTTTCAACTACAATACAAGATGCTAATTTTCCATATATTAAATAGCTCATTGACAAGAAGACACTTGATAGAATCATAAACCGTCAAAGAGAAGCCAAACATCCAAAGGTCCTTGAACACTAACCTAACTAACCTATATCATTATGAAAATGATTCATTAACAGAAAACAAGTATTAATAAAACACCATAAGTGAACAGCTTGTATCATAAATAATGGAATTATAATATTTAATGATGCTTAAGATCCTATCAATTTATGAGCAAGTCAAATTAATCCAATTCAAAAATATTAATTCAACACAAATGCACTGTGCTCAGTTCTGAGGTCTATAAACTTGAACAAAATATATCATGTTTACTGTAGTATTTCACACTATCTTCATCTTCGTATTTGTTCAGTTACCAAATTCTAAATATTAAAAGATCATAGACACAAAAGAAAGTAAAAACAACATATTAATCTTAAAACACTGATAATAATTATAGATTTTTCCTGTTTCACTCTATAACTGCAATGAAGACAAAGATAAGCTTATGTTCAACACAAGGAGTAAAGAAAAAAATAAGTAGTAAACAAGAATCATTTTTAAATAAAATTATTAAAGCTAAAGTTATGATTTTTTTGTTCGTGAAAACTTTACTGAAATTATTCTGCTTTTAATTCCTGGTAACAGTACATAATCTAAATTGAACCTATAATGGCAGACTAAAACTAATGTCTTTCTTGGAGTTTTTATAATTCTTTAATGTTAAATATTTAGTAAAGTGAAGACAACCAAAAGGAGAGTCAGGTTTAAGTCATATGTCTATGTGAGGCTTAGGAGTACTGGGGGCTCAGAGTAAGCAAGTAAGGATTAATAATCTTCTTCTTCAAAAGGAGATTAGATTTCATACTGGCATTGCTATACTCAGAAAGAGGCTGACTTCAAGGAGGGGGGAAAAGGAAACTTTATTTTTTAATAATAATATTTGAGCATCTACTATTTGCCAGGCTGTGATCTAAGCACAAAGACACAGTGACAAACAAGAAAAAGAATACGTACTTGTGGTACTTAACATTCCATTCAGGAAGAGGGACCAGTGGACACATTAAATAAATAAATAAAATAAATCACTGTATATATATGTATATATACATATATATATATATATATATATATATATATATATATATATATATATATAATTTTAAAAATCCTCCTAAAGACAAATTTCTAAGAGACAGGAAGATGTGCCACCTGGGTGCCTCAGTCAAACATCTGACTTTGGTTCAGGTAATGATTTCATAGTTCTTGTGTCCCAGCCCAGCATCGGTTCTGTGCTGACAGCTCAGAGCCTGGAGCCTTCTTTGGATTCTCTGTCTCCCTTTCTCTCTGTCCCTCCCTTGCTCATGCTCCGACTTTCTCTCTGGAAAAAATAAACAAATATTTAAAAAATTTTACTTTTTAAGAGATATGAGGACAGATCAGAGTACAAAACAGAGCATGTAAGTTTCTTTATGCTCTTTGGGTTGGAGAATCAGTCATGGTTTCTTAAATGAGGTGACAGTGGAGAAGAATAGCAAATGTAAAGTCTGCAAAGCAATTTTAGTGCTCAAAAACAGCCAAGCATTCAGTGGGGCTGAAAGTAAGTGATCCAGGAGGAATCAGAGGAGGTCTGGTCATTCAGATAGTCATGGTTTAGAGCCAAGAGGAACTTTTATGCCATGAAGAAGACTTTTGGTTATTCTAAGTACTAGGAAATCACTGAATGGATTTAAATTTAATGTGTTCTAATAAATATTTTTAAGCTATATGGAGAATAGACTTGAGGGTGAGGTTTGTGGGGAGGGTAAGAGGATGGGATGGAAGGAAAAAGACCAATTGGGAGATGTCATGGTCATCACTATCAACATGATGGCAACTTGAACAGAGCAGTGGTGATGGAGGAAATGAGAAGTGATTAAATTCCAGATATATGTTGAAGTATTTTAGCAGAGTGTGTTCATGCATTGGATCTGCGCTGTGATAAAAAAAGAAAAACAAACATTATCCTAGACTTTTTCCTGATATACTAGTGAAAATTAATGGCAAAGACTCAGAGGAAGGTTTAGAGGATACAGATCAGGAGTCCTTTTTCAATCCTGTTAAAATTTATGTACCATGGTAAGTAGGCAATCAGATAGGGGAATTTAGAACCAAGGGAATGTCTGAAGTTGGTGATATTTATTTGGCAATCATGGGATCGTACTTATGGCCATGGCTTGTCTGCATAAAATTACCCAAAGTATGAGTATGGATGGAGAAGAGAAGAAGCACAAAGAATGAGTAATAGAAAATGCTAAAGAGTCAACGGAAGAAACTTAGAAGGAGAAGTGTGCAGTGCAGGAGGAAACCCAAATCCAGTAGGAAATACATTCAGCATCTTTGGGAAGTTGGCTCCCACTATCACATCAAGGCTTGGCTTTGGGCTATTAATGTTGGATTAGTTATGTAGTCCGCCTTTTAGCTAAAAATGAGATAAATACAGTCACATTAGGGATAAAGTACAAAATATTGACAAAGACATTGACAATGCAGAGAATCAACTAAATCCATCCACCTACCTTAGAATTTGTGCAGTTCTATGGATGTTTTATGATATTCTGTGCCTTTGACCGCTGACCATCTGAGCCTCAGTGGTTCCATTCAAAACACAAGGATGGTTTTTCTCTGTTCTATGAAAGAAATTGGTTTAGAATCTAGAATTGTCTCTATTTTTCAGAAGCTAATCAGGGTAAGCTAATCCTGTTAGCATTTGTCTCTCTTGTAAACAATTCTATATAAAAATTACATTTTGCCTTCCTTCAGCAGACAGTTGCAATCATTGTCAGAGGAAATCAAGGCAAACAAAATGTGGCTGCCATGCATAAGGCTGTGTGAAAGAATTCCCACAATAGCTATTTGCTAAAGGCAATGTTTTATAGCCTTAATTATAACACTGCTGGAAAACCATGGAATGTATATACAAATTCATTTACCTCATTTGCTTTTCACCCTTAGGTGCAATATTGTAAACAACCGCATTTGAAACCTAAAACAGAGATTTATTTCCCACCAGTGTTTACTTATTCCTAGTAAAATGGACTTCCTTCAAACAACATGTCATCGTGTATAATACTCTGGCAAGCCAGAGTTTTAATTTCATTAAATGGCACATTTTTATGGCTTCCAATGCTTTTTTGCTACTATTTATTGTTGAAGAACTTAGTAATAATTGTAAAATATGAACTCCTGATTACTGGGAAGATATGCGGTTAGGTAATTCACTAATTACCATCTCCATAAAAATTAACATAAATGAGCAGAAAGCAAGTCTACAGGTAAGCTATGGTAGTGCTTTTCTTTATCACTAAGTGAAGTCTAGGAATCTCAGAGAAGTAAATGTGCCCTTAGTTTGAGTGAGGCAAAAGAAAGTAAACATCTCATTTCATGATAGATAAATGAAGTCTAACTAGAAAATCAGACTGATAAAAAAATATTTTTCATCTCTTTTTGGAAATTTTAAACAATCTTATTACATGTTAGATTGCTTATTTTCCAGATTTCAAGTGAAGGTGTAATAGCCCCAAAGATATGAATACACTAGTGAAAGGTAAGCTTTGGGAGGGGTGGGCTGAAAGTCCGAGAGAGGATGAAGATTCTTCTCCCAACGAACTGTCTGAGTGAGACTCACAGGTTGTTCTCTTCTGTGTCTTGCATATTTAAAGAAGTCATGTTCAGCCAAAACCAAACTCTTCTAAGAGAAGAGATCTGACTGGCTACCTCTCAAAGATATGTCCCTCTTTAAATTGAACTGTCTGCATTTTGTTGGATTCTGCCATTCATGTTATAGAGACAGGTGAAATAGTCTGGTGAGGATTATTTTTAAATGTTTTGTAGGTCAACATTCTAGTCAGGAAATAAAAAACACCAATGCATTCTATATGTTTATACAAAGAGATTTCTTATAGGGAAATAGGTATCCACAAAATTATTGCAAGGGTTGGAAGAATGCAATTTAGAATGAGATTTTAGGAGTGATTCCCAAACTTGACAACTTGCTTTCCAAGGGAGCTCCACTGACTCCACTGAAAGGACTACTAAAACTGTTAAGATGCTGATCACGCTGCCATGAGTACATTATAGACATCAGGAATCCAGAGTCCAAAAGCCACAAATGTCTCCCAACTCACAAAACTAGTGCCTAGATCCTGAAACATGGCAACAGCTT
The DNA here is from genome assembly GCF_006229205.1 of Suricata suricatta. Taxonomy (NCBI): domain Eukaryota; kingdom Metazoa; phylum Chordata; class Mammalia; order Carnivora; family Herpestidae; genus Suricata; species Suricata suricatta. The sequence continues at coordinate 158,996,970 of NC_043700.1, read as the reverse complement.
CTTAATAACCAGGAAGTTGGAAAAGAGAAACTGGAATACTGACTACTGAAGAAAAATATCCTATCTCCATGAACTTGGCTGCCTAAGGGCATGGTCAAACACCTGGAAGCTCATTCCCATGTGAGCTTTCTATGACTCATATAGGTGAATCTTTTTAGTGGAAATCAATTAGCATCCAGGACCTTAGCTACAAAGAAGTATTAAAAATGTAATTTTTAGTTTTGCAACATCTGCATAGGAAAAATATATGAGACAACTGATAGAATGGAGGACATGCAAAGCAATCTGTAGCACCTCACTACATGTGCAGATTTAAAATCAGTGTTCTCATCTTTAAATAAATGTAGTAGAAGCAAGTGCTTTTAATTTTAGATTGTGTGAATTCATGGAGTGAAAATATTTGCCAAACCTTTTCAGATTCCCATTCCTCTCTCATGTTTACCAGAAGTAATGTGACATGACATTTTGTGTTTTTTCCAAACCCCAAATCCTTGATAAATGTTATGCTACGCTGGTGACTTATTCTCTCTCACACAGTACTCCACAGACATAATGGAAAGCCATTTGGTCATATGTATTCAAACTTCAATAGTGGTGACAGCATAAACCATGGAAATTGATTTTTATTTTGAACTGGTTAATAAGTTTCTTTAGGGAAACTCCAGTGACAACAGTGAATCTGACTTTCCTAGATAATAGGATATTACCATAGTCAGTAAATTTTCCTTCATCTCAAGTGATCTATTAAACTCATTTTGAGCAGTTTCTTTTTGATCAATATGAAATAAATTTCCTTTGAAATAATATCATAAGTTGACATTTAAAGCGGCTTAAACAGAGTATCATGTCCTTGGGTTTCTTTAATATTGTCCCTGAACATGGCATTTTCATTCATTTCAAATGTCGTCAATTAACCCCAGTGCTGACAAAGATAACATAATGGTAAAATATGGGCAAAGGTCTCTTGGAGATAAATAAAAAAGGTAAATATATTATTGTTCCAAGAGTTTTATAATCTTGGAATTAGTGAGATGCAAGGAATTAGTGAGATGCAAGTGTATTTGCCATTTTTCTTTTCTCTACTAGAAAGACAGCCTTTGGGTAACATAACTTAATGCAACATCTCCACCTTCTCATTAAGGTTATATGTCAAATTTTGACAATCTGGATGGGGTTTCTTCTCTCTGCAGAGTCAATGGAACTGGCCTTACTTAAACATATGCGACATGGATTTGTGAGAATTTTTTGCTGTTTGTTTGTTCTTTTATTTTGATTTTGTCTCCCTACCTTTATCTCCTTCCTGTGATTGTGAAAGCCCACCCTACCTACCAACATTTATGAGATTTAGTAGGAAACAGAATCCTCAACCATTTCTGAGAATGGATGTTTTCATGTCCAGGCTCTCTTTTTGTCTTCATGCAAACTGGAAAACTGACCCAAATTGGGCCAATTTCATATGACCTCTTAGGACTCTTTGGATCTAATGATTCCAAGAAGCAAAGAGAGAGAGAAGATGCCATTGTGGTTGTGCCAGAGGCATCGCAGTGATCAGTGGCCCATGATGGCAGCACCAAGGTCAGTGTTATACAGGGTCCAGAGCTGCTGGAGAGAAACATCTCTTTGATCTGGTCCCATGGCTGTGACAGTGCTGGGTCCCATGGGTCCCAATCTGGGCTGTTTCCAATTGCCTAGAATTCTGTCCACTTTCTAACCATTTTCCAAGCTTAATCTCCAAGCATTCTCTGAATCATCCATATCTTCAATAAATTGTATTTTTTTTATCAGGAAGAATTTTTTTGGCCTGAAACTAAAAATCCCAACTAGTACAGAAATAGGTAAAAGAATAGTGCACATAACTCTGATAAATAAAGAGAAATGGAATTTGTGATTGTATTAGTTTTCAAGGGCTGTAACAAATTACCACAGGCTTGGTGGCATGAAACTACACATATTTATTATTTTCACAGTGCTAGAGGCCAGAAGCCTAAAATTAAAGGTGTAGACAGAGTTGTACTCCCTTCAAAGGCTCTAAGGGAAAATATTTCCTTCTGTCTTCTAGTTTCTGGTGACTATGGGTATTTCTTGGCTGGTGGCAGCATAGCTCCTGCTCCAGCCTCCATTTTCATATGGCTTCTGTACCTCTGTGTCCTTTCCTATCTCTTCTAAGGACACTTACATTGGATTTATGGCTCACTGTAATCTAGCATGATCTAGGCTCTATCCATACCTTACCTATATCTGCAAAATCCCTATTTCCAAAATAAGGTCACATTCTGAGATTTCAGGGGGGGGGTGTGAATTTTTAGGGGCGTCATTAAACAGACTACAGTGATCACAATTAAATTTGACCTAAAGACAGTGAAAATCCACTAGTGAGGAATGATAATGTAGAATACATTGGCAAATGGTGGCAAAACATTTAATCAAATGATCTCCTTGAAATGAAGGCAAGCCTCTTTGGACTACATGGCTACTTCTAAAACATAAAGTCTGTTAGATAGTAAAAGACTATGGGATGAGGTATTTGTCTCTACAGCAATGAATACCATAAGAAAATAGAATAATAAAGTACAGTCTCCAAAATACCTAAAACTTTGGCTCAAGGTACCAATGGAAGCTTTGAGATATGTTTAAAGGATTGGCAAACTTTCAATATCAAAGAACAGAGATATCTCAAAATTTAAAAGCATACTATTTTATCCTGCACACTGACAAATTTTGACATCAAGTGAATCATAATGCTTTCAAAATTATTATGTGAGGTCTACGGCATGGATAGGGGAGAAGAAGCCAAGAGTGAGATACATACATATTAGGGTACTTCAGAAGAGTTGGCACATCCTGTACCCACAAACCCAATCAGGCTAAAAAGCCCCGTGTCTGACTTCCTCTGAGTATAGTCCTGTATGTAGGGTACCCTGTCACTGTACAAGAGGGAGCCAGCTCTCTCTGTGTCCCATCTGAGGCCTCTCCATTATCTCTAGCCCCTTAACCACTGTCTTGTCACAGCCCACTTCTAACTGATAAGGAGGCAGTCAAAACACCAGCCCAGGGAGGCTAAGAAGTATGTGCCAAAAATTTTTAAACTTTCCTATTTTATATTAACAAATATTTGGTTAACTACAGGATGAATTAACTTAAGGACACCGGAAAGAGGAGTAAAGATAATGTTAGGTGAGGCTATAACTTTAACATGGGTGCAGATCTCAGGATCAATGTGTCAACTGGAGCACTTGAAAGTGGTTTTAATGGCTTTTTCAACTGGGTAACGAAAGCTTTGCTTGAGTTTCCCTTGCTAAATAGAGATGGCAGAGAAACAACTTGGTATGATGGAAAGAAGAAACCCAAACGCCCTGTGAAAGAAAAACCCTAGAGTGTTTTTGTCAGTTAGGGCCCACCCACATATCTCTTAACTGTTTATCAGAAGGCATGTGCTGTATTGAGGTCTTAAGAAATGCACTGTTGCTAGGAGCATAGAAACTTTAAAAGTCTTTAGGTGAATGTGTAATTTTGTTGGGCTGGGAGGTTGGTGAGAGATGTTTACATGCTACGGTTGAAATAGATTCCCTGATTTCCATGGGCAGAAAGTTACCAAGTGGGTGAGTCAAAGTAGTATAAATAGTAGAGGCAGATTTGCAGTGGTAATCACTTTAGGCAGCAGAACATTATGCTTATTAATATTATTTAACCCCTAGTGAACTTTGTAGCAAGTTTCTTGATCATAGTATTAATATAGAATGTATAGTAAGACCACACTGGATTAACACAGATGAAAATATCCACATGAGATGAGTAGAAGTCTGGAGTGTCATTTCAGTAGAGAGTCATAACTTCTCATTGAATTTCCAGACCTAAATCCTGTAACACACCTGGTACTCTTTAATTAAGAGGATGTCAGGTACTCATGAGGAAAGATACCATAATGAAATCAGAAATAAATGCTAAGAATGTATCTCCTGGCCTTTTGCAAAAGATCCTGCCAAATTTCTTACTGGGCACTGACTCTGAATTGATACTAGTTCTTGGGCAAATGACCAAAGATACAATTTTGGCCCATGGTCACCTCATACCCAATAGGAAACCCATGTTTAGCCCCTCCAGTTCCAGAGTGTATGGTTTCTGGAAATAAGGTAAGCAATTGACAGAATCCTTAGTAAGGGTTATTATAGAAGAAGGTGCCAAGTTACTATATTTCTTTCTATCTAAAACAATTGTAAATAAAAAGCTATAATGAATAATTTTCAATAATGAAGTCAAAAATGAGTACCAACATCAAAGACAAAAACATCCAAGAGTAATGGTTTATAACACGTCCAGTTAGGATTCAGATTTGGCCACTTTTAAGGGGTCTTTAAGAATGACTGAATTGCTGTGTCACCTGAGTAGCTCAGTCAGTTAAGCTTCTGACTTCTGCTCAGGTTGTGATAGCTCCCTGCATGGAGCTATCTGCTGTCAGCATGGATCCTGCTTCAAATTCTCTGCCCTCTCTAGCTTGCACTCTCTCTCTCTCTCTCTCAAAAATAAATAAACATTTATTTTTTAAAAATGACTGAATTATTGTAAACTTAAGTAGATGAGGTATCTGATTCCAGATGTGGAACTGTAGCAAATTAGTAGAGTAGAAAAGGGTAAGTAAAAGTTGGTATTTTCCCATGAGGATGCATTTCCAGTAAATATCTTGCTGTTTCTTTTGCATGAAAAAGAAATATCCTGAAATAAAGATATGCACACAGTTTTAGTCAATTGGTAACAGATTAGCTGGATTTTCTGGAACTTGGGAGGGGCAAGACTGGAGTTTTGGGGGCAAGAAGTTTTCAAGAAGTTGTAAAAAGATAGACAGCTCAAAAATTAGCCCAAACTATAAGAATAAATCTATCTCACATAAACATTTACTAAGGATTCCACTGCAGAGAAGGTTGTTACTATCCAAGTATTCAAAAGGACCCAATCAGAAACTCATTTGCTGGGTTTATAAACACATTACCTATGAATAAATTGTCTATGCCCTAAGTGCAGATTTTAATTTATTTGCTCTTAATTGCATTTCCTGCCTTGGTCTAAAAATTATGTTTTCTAGTATTCTCTGATAATTGGCTTCTAATTAAAGTCAGTCAATGGAATGCATTGATGGGATATTAGAGGTCATGAGGGAAGGAAAAACCATAGTATTTGTCCTCCTCTAGTGGAATCTGTAGATAATAGATAGATCTCCTCTGTGGTTGTATCTCCGGTCAGGCAGCCCCAGCTTTCACGCTCCAGTAGTCAATCCTTCCCTGTGTCCACTGCCCTAAGGATGCTGCTGACTGTCCCATGGTTGCTTCATTGAAATCCTGGCTGGTTTTTAGGCTCTTCCAGTGTTTTTGTAATAAGTTCCTTATATGTGCAATATGGAGCCTTTTATTGGCCTCCACATGCACTCTATTTTGCTATTGGCTCCAGATTGATATACCTGGCTTCCAGGAGCCATAGTGAAAAACAGGCACTGATTTCAGTCACTGTTGTTTCCATTTTAGTGTCTTCTGTTTCCTCACTGGACCATTTCTATGTTTGAAATATTGCCTGCCCAACTAGTCTTTTTTTTTTTTAAGGTTATTTTCTGAAATTTTTTCTCCAACTCAGCACCACATTTATCTTGTGAAATTGTGTTGGACCAGAGTTGTGTTGGTCCAGAGTCTGTCCATAAACCTTGCATATTCTAAACATGATTTGTCTACACCAAGAGTACATCTGTTTAAGTGTAGGCTTAAGTAGAAAGCTCATAAGAATGATCCACAAATACATAAAGTTAGTTTACAGTGATGATAGCTTCTGAAGCTATCATTCTTATGTCCTCTGGCAACACCTTTTCTGCCTTAAGGAAAGACATTCAAGGGAATTCAAAGAACTCTTATTTTCTACCTGAATGTATTTCCTTCTTACATAGAGGATGTTCAGTAAAACTGTTATTATAATCTCTTAACTTTAACCATCTCTTCAAACATTGATAGTCACAGAATGGCTGCACAAACAAGCATTTGACTCTGTCCAAATACTGTTTTATACCATTACAAGGGCAGCCACAGTCAATGTCAATGATCCTTGCTTTGTAATCTTAGAAGTAGCAACAATTCATGTTTTACTTAAGACTACATCTTGGGAAGAGGTAGAGTCAATTTTGTCACTCTTGAAATAAAATTATTTAAAACGTCTTCCTCAGTTACATGATTTTAAAGATTGATTTACATTTTCTCCATCCCAAATCCCTACTAAATTACAAAGGAGAGTAAAACCCATAAAGGCAAAATGAGAAAAATAAAGCAGATGGACAAACAATAAATAATATGCCAGCTCTGATAAAGCTGAAACTCAATAATGCAATACAGAAATCAAGTAACAAACTGATCTTTAGAAATCTGGAAAAATTAAGAAATTGGAAGAAACATCACTCTAAGTCATAGAGTGGCAGTGGCAGTAAGGAGTGGTAATAAGGAAAAAAGATAAGAATACTCGAAAATCAGTATAAGTAGTTATTGGATTCCAGGATTTCCTTTTTGGAGATATTAATCTAGAAGGTCTTGACTTTGGGGGGGGAACATGGCACAAGAGAGACCAGAAGTTACTATATATACATTTTTAAGTTTATTTATTTGTTTTGAGAGAGACAGAGACAGCACAAGTGGGGGAGGGGCAGAGGGAGAGGAAGACAGAGAGAAACCCGGGCAGGCTTCTCACTATCAGCAGAGCCTGATGTGGGCCTCAAACTTACAAACCCGTGAGAACACGACCTAAGCCAAAACCGAGAGTCCAATGCTTAAATAACTGAGCCACCAAGGCGACCCTAGAAGGCACCATATTGAAAATTAACCACACATACTCCTCTCCTTTAGTTTCAAAAATGTTGGCAGTCAGATGTACATTTCCTAGGTGACAGATGAGGTGATTTTATTATCAAGAAAAATGTTCCCAACAGAACACACCTTTAGTTATGTAGATCTCCACGAGGTGGAGAGCACCTTACTATGAATACCATCTGTTAACAAGTGTCCTTTTCCCCAAAGCACATACAAAAATGCTGAAGGTAATGTCTTAAACAGAAATACCTAATCAAAGATCAATAGACACTTCAGAAAGTCCTTTGATGTGAATATAGAAACTAAAACAATCAGCATAAAGAAAGTCAGAGGAACCAGGGAGAACAGAGAGGATAAAAAGACTTCAAAATGCTTTATTTAATATCCAAAGGGATAAAAGAGAAGATATTCCCACTCTGAAACAAGCACAGATATATATGGGGAGCTAACAGACAAACATGCAGAGAACAAAAGTGATTTAAGAAATTAAAAATATAATAGTAAAATGGAAACTTTTACAGATAAAAACATGAGTCTGAAGATATCTCTTAGAAAATAGATGAAAAGGCAAAGTAGGAAGCAAAGATTAAAAAAATTAGCTGGAGGTCTATATTAAAATAATAGCAACTTTTAAAATAGGAAAAATAGAGGGGAAGAAATTATCCATTAAATAATACAGAAAAAAAAGTACAGAGACAAAGGAGCCAAGCTTCCAAATGTAAAGGTATTTTTGCTGCCCAGGGTAATGAAGAGAGAAGGAAAAAAAAAAAAAAAAGGACACGATAAGGTTTAGAAATCAGATTGTCAGTTTTAGACTTCTCAATGGCAACGCTGCAAGTTACAAGCCCATGGACCATCATCAGCAAATTTTGGGGAAAAAAATAATTGCTTCATGAAAGTCTAGATATCAAACTCTGAAGTTTGGGAATAAAGATATTTTCCGACAATCAATGTGTCAAAAGTTATTTCTTAAATCACATCTCAGAAGTGACTTGAAGATACCCTTCAGCAAAATGAGGAAAAAACACACAAAAAAAACAAATAAGGAAAATATAGGACCTCCAACATTACAAGAATGCTACCAAGAGACACATGAAGGAAATCGACAGGCTGGTGGTAGCTACCAATACAGCGTTGCCCAGTGGACCCAGACAATGAGCAGGTTGAAACATATGGAGGTAAGACACCCAGAGAGATACGCAAGAAAAAGATGAAATTAGTAATATACTTCATGTGTGGGTTATTGTGGGTTTTTTTTCATGTACTAAGAGGAGACATATTTGGGAGGCCAATTGTACTAGAAATATTAAAACAGATGAATAATTTTAAAAAAGAGTAAGAAATAAATTTTGAACTCCAAGAATAAGAAGGACAGAGACAGGAAATGAAATGAGTGTCTTACACAGAGTAAACGTTAAAGAAGAGTTTTGTGTGGTTGCTGCTGCTGCAGTTTTTGTTACATTTCATCGCTCAGATGTTGATATTTTTATGTCATCATAACAACTGAGTAGTGATAGCAAACCAAAATCATAATATAACTGTAATGGAGGGTGGGTAATGCAAATGCCTGTGGCAAGGATAGAGCTAAATCAACATCGCCCTAAACAGGAAGGTAGCATATAACACACAAAGATATAAATAAGAAACGGTAATACAAACTAAGTGGATGTAAATGCCGAAGGCATCCGCCTGGAAGGTGAGCTGATGGGGGGATGGGTGCAGAGGGAGGATTTGCTGCTGAAAGCCGGCCGGAAGGAAGATGGCTAGACACTACTGCCTTATGGAAAGGCCAGTTGCCTCTGAGACCTCCCTTTCCAGAACTCCATGACAAGCAGCACATCTTCTAAAAGATATACTCTCTCCTTATATATATTAATGAATTAATTAGGTCATAGCAAACCTTCCAGGTGAGGAAGTCCCTCCATCTTGCAGGGGTACTTTTTGCAACCTTGTGCTCTAATCCTTTCCTGAGGATGATCATATTTTTACTTTCTCATGTTACTTACTTAATTTTAACTTCCCAAGGTTTACTTCCTTCTACTTCTTCAAAACAGAAAGCGTTGCCTAACTCAAAAGTTATATCCTTACTTATCACTATAACTTACTTCCTAACAGCCTGTTTTAAACACATTAATTCATGCTTAAAGATCTATCCTCTTTGGAGGCATGTGCAATTTATTCCACTTTAATGTTTTCTCTCCTCAGCAATGTGAGTGCAGGGATTTTGCATCTGTGTGTTTAGGACACTTTAACAATATACAGGCTCTGTTCCAAGTAGAAGTTAATTAATTGACAATTTTTAAATATATTTTTATAGTTATCTGCTGAATGCTTTACACATTACATTTGCAGCAAACAGTATTAAGTAACTTGGGGATTTATTATCTAAAAATATAATTTCCCTTATGCCATGAAGAGAGTAAAAATGATTAACTTAGCAGCGTTGTTGAAATGTAACTCTTTAAGAATTAAATTGATTTAAAAAATAATGTTGATAAAAATTTTGACCTCAGAGCTCAATTAATTTTTAACCTCATTCCAAGGGCAGTAAATGCAATCATATGAAGATATGGTAAGATAGATTCTGTATTTCTTGCTAGCTCAGTCACTTCTGAAGACACCAACAGGAGAAAGCTTACACAAATCAATGATTTCACCCCGTGTGGAATTGGACACACCATATCTCTTTTCAGCATTAATGCTCACGCTGTACAACTCCTTGGCAAATACTGACCAAATCTGTTAGCAGTGAGTCTATCTATGAACAGACTTTAGGATCAACAGTAGCATAACCTCCCCCCTCAACCCAAATCTAAATATACGTATTTTCACTGAGATTTTAGGAGACTTTTAAGGCTACACCAAGGATAGGTCAGTGGGCAGTACATATTTTTAGCACTAGAAAGTAAATACGGCATTCATATTTTATCAATAATTAAAATATGTATTTAATGTTTTTATTGATTTAAGAATCAATAATATATAAAGGTTTTTTTTTTTAATGGGAAGTGTATTTGGATTGAGGAATTACCTAAACCTTCCAGATACATTGAGAAGGACACTGTTTGTTTCTTCAGGTCAAACAGCTCTAAATTAGCCTAGTAATTAGAAATAAAGTATTCCTGTTGTTTTATGTATTAGCAATGAGGGAGCTCGGGGCAGGCTGAGGGCAAAAAACAGGCTGGCACGTACACACACACACACACCCCAGGTGGAATACGTGTCATTCCTTGGACACCCCTGGCTACGCGAGCTACGCCACATTGCCATGTTGATGTGGGGAACTGAAGCAAAGGAAAATTAAATTCTCTACTGCCTGCAACCCATACACAGTCCTTGAACCCAGCAGAGTGACCTCCTTCTCTGAACTCAACTGCCTCAATGATGACACTTTGCAGGGGGCAAAAGTGAATCTCAGCTTTAAGTTATCCCAACCTTGCGGATCCTGTAAGTCTACTTCCTTTATCTCAACTGCCCCAAGATACATGCTGGCAATCACACTCCAGGCTATGGCCCCCGATATACACCTGAAGGGCCTCATGACTGAGGTTTTAATAAACAGTAATAAAGGTCATTTCCTAGCAACACCTAGCCCTCCAACGTCCTGGAGACTTTGTTCCAAAATATCTTAGAGACTTCCTCTCTCCCTGGCCCCCTCCCAACCTGAGGGTATATAATGTCACGACCTTAGTGCAGCTCTTCCTGCCCATGGGTCCTGTCCTCATGTTTTAATAAAATCACCTTTTTGCCCCAAAGATGTCTTTAAGAATTCTTTTTTGATCATCAGCTCTGGACCCCATGAATGCCCCTGCCCATTATCCCAAAATTTCATCTTAAGTGTAGAAATTCTGAGTTTTCTATCAATCAGTGATTGAAAGGAACAGAAAGCTAAAAGAAAGTACCAAGGTTACTCAAAAAAGAGGGAAAACACTAGATATCATCTAACAAAATCCTGCCAAAATGGGAAGTCTTCTTGCAAGGTGTTTTCCAGTCTCTGAATAATTACACAAAGATGACAGTCTTGAATCTGTGTGTTAGAACTGGTTGAATCAAGGCTCCTGCTTAGGTGATACGGTAGTATTGACTCCATGATATAAAGTTCTATCTTCTCTTCCAAACAAAAACACTTCCAGTATTTGAAGACTATTTACATGATCCTTGCTGGTTTCCACACTATAAATATTCTCAATTTCTCATTCATTTCCTTACAAGCCATAACCTCTTACTCCTTTGTCAAATGGAGGTCTGATTTTGGGTAGATCTAGGATCAACTGGGTCTCTCTTAATATTCAGTTTCCAAAATGGAAAAGAGTATTCTGAAAGTGGGACTTTACTCATCCAAAACAGGAATTTTCAGTATTTAAAGCCCTTGTCTCCCAAGAAATGTTTGGGAGACATATTTTAACTGTATTTCCCCAGAAATTATTATCAGTATGATTATTAAAGAAACACTCTAAAGAAGTCTGACCTGAATTGTCTACAAACCATATTTGGAAAAACCTTGATACAGACTTACTAACAACACATTAATGACATTCCTTAACTACTATTGGTTCCTGTTAAAGTAAAATTCAATCTGAGCTTCTGTTAGCCAGCTGTTCCAGTCCAGTACTTGTGCAATTGATAATTTTGTTGTAAATTACAACTTTTTTCTGTTAAGATTCTTGTTAAATTGGGTCTACAAGTTAAGGTTGGAGGGGAAAACTACTAAACTTTGATTCTATTGTCTAAAACATCATCTTCCCTTGCCAACATTGCATCACTTATAACTTTGACAAACGTCCCTTCATCCAAGTCACTGATGAAAATTTATAAGACTAAGTAGAGAATCTCATGACATGCCACAAAATACCTCCCTCAAGGTGACAATCATTTATTAAACAACACATTTGGGGTGGCTATGCATTTATTGAATTGCTTCCTCACTTAAACGCACATTTCTCTATCTTACCTACAAGTATGTCATACCCAAGGGAATTTACCAAGTACTTTCCTCGAACTCTGATAAACTGTGTCAAGAATATTTTTCTACTTTTATACATCTAGCAAAGACAGTTCTGCTGGGGAAAGCAGTGTACATTTATTGAGCATTTAAGCCTTCAAAATGCGTCATCTCATTTATAACCACCTTCTAAGATGGTCTTTGTATCCTCCACAAATTAGTCACAAAGGCTTAGGGAAGTTATACAGTATTGTGATGTCACAAAACTAGAAGGCAATGGGTCCATGTTCTTTTCATAAGTCATCACTTATCAGCCTTGTGACCTTAAGCAAGTCTCTTAAGATTTCTGCAATGCACACATTTCAAAATGCATACTCAGCTCTGAGTAATTAGTTATACCTTGAATTCTCTCTGCTAATTCACAGTATATGTAACAAAGAGCCAGAATAAAAGGACTTAAAATGTAATAAAAATGCATCTATTCTTCACTTAAAAGTTTGAGATAGAAGCCTAAAACCAATATAGATGCTCTGTTCTATGCAATTCTCAAGATGCCAGGTTCTTTCTATCTTGTTTCTTCATTCATGGCCTCCAATATCAAGGTCAACTCCTTGTTCATGAGTTGACTGCTCCAAGCTTCAATTATTACACCCACATTCCAGGCAGCAGACAGGAGGAAGGGTAGAGAAGAATGTACCATACAAATTTGCTTTAGGAAAGGATTCTGGCTAATATAATATGACACTTCTACATATATCTTATTATCTAAAAGTTAGTCATATAGAAAAAATTTAAATAAAAAATAAAAGTCATATGGTCATATCTCACTGGAAAGAAATCTAGAAAGTGTTTGTTTAAAAAAATTCTGTTTGCCCATGTGCCCAGTAAAAATTTAGATATTCTGTTACCATGGAATAAAGAAAATGGATCTGGGGAGATAATTGTGAGTCTCCACTACAAATAAATATAAAATGTATTATAAATATAAAACAAATTAGTTCAGTTTCATATACTAGTTTCTGGTGAATTCCACTGCTTTCTTACAGGTAAAATTTTTGTCCTTGAGGAACTCAGAGTATTGTGAAGGAGATAGAGTTTTGAACAATTGTAACAAGTTTCATAGCAGAATTATATAGAGAGGAACCTAGAAGAAGAGTAAGATTAAAATAACTAAACCTTGGGGCGTCTGGGTGGCTCAGTTGGTTAAACATCCAACTTCGGCTCAGGTCAGATCTCACGTTCCAGGTTTGAGCCCCGCGTCAGGCTCTGTGCTGACACCTAGCTCAGAGCCTGGAGCCTGCTTCTGGTTCTGTGTCTCCGTCTCTCTCCGCCCCTCCCCCTCTCATGCTCTGTCTCTGTCTGTATCAAAAATAAATAAAACATTAAAAAATTTTTTTAATTAAAAAAATAACTAAACCTTGGAAATTTTAGAAAAACTCTAAAAAGGTATTAATAAACTTCCTAAATTCTGAAGGAAAGTGAATTGTTTATCAGAGAAAAGGAGAGTGGTTAAAGTATTGTGGGTTAGATAATAATATATGCTAAGGCATAAATTAGAAGTAAAAAAAGAATCATGCTGTTAGATTTAAACAGAGTGCAATTTGGTAAGAGCCAAGAATGCCATTCCAAATCTATTCTATAGGAATAAAAGTCAACTAAAGACTTTAAATAGAGAAGGATATTGTACAATCTGTGGAGATTCTTTTCGGTGAACATTGGCAACATGAATTGAATATTGGAATCGGTGAGACTAAGCTGGATGGTTATTGTCGATCAATAATTCAAATGAAAGATAATGAGACGCTTAGTGTGGCACAGGGAGAGATGACTCTCAAATAGGTCATTGGTCCTTTTATTAGCTCCTCATTTATCACTGGCTTCAAAGTTGTCTTTACTGTTTACTTTCTGCTTTCTAATTTTTTTGAGGTGGAAGGGAGGGTCAAAGAGAGAGGGAGAGAGAGAATGCCAAGTAGGCTCCACACCTTCAGTGCAGAACCCAACATGGGGTTCCATCTCACAAACCTTAAGATCATGGCTTGAGCCAAAATCAAGAGCAGGAAGCTTAACCAATTGAGCCACCCAGATGTCCCTTCTCCTTTCTAATTTTGAAATCATTCATTTTATGGAAGGAGAGAGGCTAAACAGATATTATATAGTTTCCCAATTTGTATATCATTTGTTACTCCATTCACCCTAAAAAATATCATTGCCCACTCTCCCATCTTTTTTTTTTTTTTTTTGGCTTATAATGCAGTACGTCAACAACTGAATTTTTAAAATTAATTTTATGCAAGACACTATGTTAAGAGCTATGCATAAAGCATTTCACTTTATTCTCTCTTTGCCTATTTATGAGGCAGGTGCTATTATTAAGAGAGACAAAATAACTTCTACAAGAGCACTCAGTTGGTAGGCAGTAGAGCTTAGATGCAAAATCAAGTCAGTCCGTCAATAAATAGATAACAAATCTATCAACAGGTAGCTATTTTGCTTATTTACTAATGAATAATAGATGTAAGCTCATTTATGAGCTTTTAGGATAGGCTTATGCATTTGTGCCTTCCACATCGGGTGTGTATATGTGACTGCTGTTTCTATGTTCCATGTGCCAGCTCCTTAGAGCTGGAACATTCCACTCCTCTTGTCTATCTAGATTCACTCAGGGAATTCCATTTAGCTTTTTAAAGAATGGAAAAGCTCTTATTCATTCAAACTAAGTTTGTTTCTTTTTGAAATGAGATATTAGCATAATAGATAAAGTGGGCAGTTTTTCTCTAGACAGACATGGAGCCTACTTAGCCAGAGTATTTTTTTTAATGTTTATTTTTGAGAAAGAGAAAGAGAGCATGGGTTGGGGCAAGGGGCAGTAGGGGAGGGGGACAGAATCCAAAGTGGGTTCTGTGCTGACAGCAGAGTGCTGATGTGGGCTCTAAGAAGCTGTGAGATCATGACCTGAGTCAAGTGAGACACCTAACCAACCCGGGCCACCACGTGCCCCAACCAGGGCATTTGTAATGGAAACGACTCTCTGGGTTTTGTTAAAATTTTTGAAATCACACCATCTATTCTATTTCTCTGCTTCCTTAGCCTCTGCGCTATCTTCCAAACTCATCCTTAGAAACATGATTTAGTATTAACTAGAGTATTATTGATAATTTTATTCATAAACATAATTTGTTGGTAGTAAATAAAACTGGGTTTTTTAGGATAGATCAATACAGAACATAGTTTTTAAATTCTGTCATAACTAGAATTATACCACTGATAGTAATTCTAATACATGAAAAAGATTAAAAAAGAAACAATTTGGTTAGCTAATACCTAGTCTACTTATTTTCAGAAAATATTCATTCTCCAATTTTTATGACAGAATCAGACAATTTGCTTGACCTTTCTACATTCATTTTTCTCCCTTTAGAGTGCTTCGGCAAGAGTAGATAAAAATAAAAACATTTGGAATTGAAAAGAACTGGTTTCAAATTTTAAAAAACTACTACTTACCAATTATATGACCTTTTGCAAGTCACATAACTGCTCTGATCTCTAGTTTCCTACTCTGTAAAATGAGAGAATACCATATATATATATATATATATGAATATATATTAGACTGACTAATAAATGAGGTTTCGACCTATGAAATGCCTGCATAATGTGTAAAACAGAGCTAGTTAATACTGTGAGCCTTGATACATATTCAAGTGGACTCTAGTTAAAATCTGCAAGGAAACTCTTAGAGATAATTTAATTGAAATTAAGCATTTAGTGATGGGGTCACTGAACCCCACACAGGTGATGTGATTTGCTCAAAGTTACCCACTGAATTGAGACACAGCAGACATCAGATACTATGTCACCTTTTTTCACCTTTATCCACTACTTTATACCATTTCAACCAGAGGAAAACTATTCCCAAATTCCATGCAAATGCATTTGTGTAAAGTATTTTACATCAAGCAGAAAAGGAAAGAATTAGAACAAAATAGTGTGATGAAAGACCATTACTATAGAATTCAAATATACTATCATGTTGATAAAAAGAAAATTGGGCTTTTGAAATCTAAGTAATTGTCCTAGACCATAAGAGCATAACTTTCAGCAGTTGAAATGAGAGTAAGGAAAAAGTTAATGTAAAATTGAATTCAAGGAAATCTGCTTAACTCTATCTGATCCACGATAATAGAAAAATATAGATTTAAAACAGTAAAACGAGGACATTAGAAATGGCATTTTAAAGTTAAAGATATAGAAGCCAAGTGGATTAAGGTAGATAAAACATTAAAAGTCACTATGTATAATACATTGTTCTGATGCTAATAATAATAATAGCAATCATATTTCCCCAAATACTAAATGTTAAACACTATGTTAATAATTTATTTATCATCCTAAGGGTAAATATTTTTTGTAATCTTTCAGTAGTTTCAAATATCAAAAACCAAAAAAACAAACAAAAGAACCCCACAGGACTAGAATTTTAGAAGTGGCAAACTCAGATGTAAACATCTGACTCTGAAACCCATCATCTTCCTATTATACTTTTTGCTGCCAAACAGAAAAAGAATGCCACCTCCCCAGTTCCTAATCTGTGACTGGGTAGGGGAGCATTATTACAATGTTGCTTTTGCTTTTCAATCCTGATAATCTCTTTGTTGCCAGAGGCTGTCTTTGTATGTTCCATTCATTCAGATACAGCCACTATTCCAAGGAAGGAACAACACAGCCTGACTAAAACACAATGGAATCACATTTTTACATTTGTCTTCAAAAGCCTCACTTTATATTAACAGACGGAAAATGTTTTACTACCCAACCGCCTTCAGACTAAAAATCTTCCGAGGACGGGGAGAGAAGAGTTGTAAAGTCAGCCACAGAAATGTAAATATACGTGAGGATCACATACCCTGACCTTCAACCCAAATCGCCATTTAATCAGGAATCCTTTCAAGATAATAGATGCTTTCGAGAACATATGCCTAACTTCCAGTTAATGTCAAAGAAATACCACGCTGAGTGGAAAAGTCTTGTCCGCAAGATGTACTCTGGAACTCCAGTTGGTGGCTAGTCTTGTGCTAATCCTGAATCTGACATCTATTCTTTAAGTAAGAGGAGAGATGTCCTCATAGGACTAGAAGAAGGTCTGGTGAAAGTGACAAGTCACCTGAAGGCTTCAGTTGAGTGGCACAGAACAGGTGAAACTTCTCGTGCCTTCTAGGGATTCCAGATTTGACTTAGTTTAAACCTGAAATGATTTACAAAACTCCAAACTGACTTATAAAGTTTGACATTTACTCGATTACTTTTTCTGCCAGCATGCAGAATGTGATCTTGAGATAGAAATTACATTCACTTTCACAGAGACAAAGAAAATTTCCTTTCTTGGGATACCTTTGTTTGCAGCTTTGAAAATACATACCAATACATAACAAAATTAAAGGACTAATAATAATAACTAGTAGAGGTCTTGACCACAGGGCTGTTTTCATTGGCGATTCTTTTCTATTTTTAAAAAACTGAGTTATATGCACCCTGCAGCTCATTTAAAAGGAAGAGAGTCTAATAATTAAATTACACAGACATCAGGACTATAAGGAAACTAAGCTATTTGTCCTGTGTGTGAAATAATGAACATCTTGTTCGTAACCATTGCCATTATAATGTTATTATGCAATCATTAAATTGAACTTCTTATTCCACTGCTAAAACAACTGATCGATACCCATTTCCATTCTCTGATGGTTGAAGCCCAAATGATATTAGTGTAAATGAGCCACAGACAGGTAATGATCCTTTTGCAGTGAAATATTTTTTTAAAATTCCCCAAAGCTTCTAATTTCCTTAAAGGATGGTACAAATTATCAACAGTTATCCATGTAGGTGAGAAAATGTGCTTCATAATATTTGAGACAGAATAAATTGTCCTACAGAACCACTCCCTGACCCTCTGTCTGGAACCAACCCCAAGGAGGTAGTCTCATTTCATTTCTAAGTTGAGCAAGCATGGGTTCTAATGAGCCAAGTGATATATGACCCTTGTAAGACTGATTTACTGATGGTTTCAGTGTTTGGGTGCTCTTGGAAAAAAAAATAGACTGCTTGCTATCAATGGAATGTGATTTACTGAAATCATATTCAAGGAGAGCTTAGGTTCTATGATCGAAAAGAGGTAGGTAGAAGTTCAATTATAATAGGAAGACAGGAACAGACCACTGGAGAAAAAGAAACCGCTGGAAACATTCCAGCACTTTTACTCTAAAGAGGGAATAATTATCACATACTTTTGTTTAAAGCTTTATAGAATATATTTTGATTAAAGTAGAGGACATATAGCATATTATATTTAAAATTATACTTCTATATTACATAGGAAATTATACATATGTATATTTTTTCGGAAAAAAGAAGCCTGGTTCCCTAATACTGTATTAACACCATTTTTTGGTATTATGTACCAGCTACGTGCCATATGCTTTAATATCGCAGTGAAAAAACAATAGCTGCTATAGCCACTGATGCTGTCTTTTCTGGTCCCCCTCATTTGAGGAGGTCCTGTTACTGGCTGAATTGTGTCCTCTAAAAATTCAAATGTTGAAGCCTGATCCGCTGTCACTCAGAATGTGACTGTATTTGGAGATAGAGACTGTAAAGTGGTAATTGCGCTAAAATGGGGTCTTTATAGTAGACCCTAATCCAGTATGACTCCTGTCCCCAGCAGAAGAGAAGACTAGGACAAAGGCACATGCACAGGGGAGACCAAGTGGAGAAATAGGGAGAAGATGGCTATCTACAAGCCAAGGGAAAGGTCTCATGAAAGGCCAACTGTGCTGACACCTTATTCTCAGACTTCCAGCCTGATAAATTGTGAGAAAATAAATTCCTGTTGTTTAAGCACTTTTTAATGGCATCCTAACAATCTAATTTCGTCCCTGTGAACTGGGAGTCTTATACTGCTGACCTGTCTGTCCAGCAGGTCTTTCCTTTGCCTTTGCCATAGTGGCAGTGTTCCCATTTGCCAAGCGTACAGGAAGTTCTCCAGATAGTACTGCTTCATCAGCCTCAGGCCTTGAGGAAGCGTGGTGCAGAATATGGCTCCCATGACTTGTGTGGTTTCAGAAAAATAAATGCTTTTTGTTCAAGCCATAGGGATTTGGAGGATGTGTGTGTGTGTGTGTGTGTGTGTGTGTGTGTGTGTGTGTGTGTGTATATGGAGAGAGAGAGAGAGAGAGAGAGAGAGAGACTCACGTGTGCCTGCTGCATGTTTGTGCTGAGAGATTGTTAAAGTTAGCAAATATCTTCAAAATTACACAATTATAGGGGCACCTGGGTGGCTCAATTGGTTAAGCATCTGACTTTGGATCAGGTGGTAATCTTATGGTTCATGAGTTCGCGCCCCACCTTGGGCTCTGTGTTGAAAGCTCAGAGTGTGGAGCCTGCTTCGGATTCTGTGTCTCCCTCTCTCTGTTCCTCCCCTGTTCACACTCCATCCCACTCTCTCTCTCTCTCAAAAATAAATCAACATTTAAAAAATTACACAATTGTATCTACAATAAGGCTCTGGAAAAACAAATACAATTATATATTTGCATAGCGAAACTGCTTTTGTACGACTTCATCATTTGATCCACATACCAACCATTTCAAACAACCATTTCAGAAATAGTAAACGTTATTTTTCTAGGCTGATGAGAAATTAATTCTCAGAAAGATGGGGTGACATAGCCAGGTCACATCCTTAAAATATGATAAAATAAGGATAAGAATCCATATTTTTCAACTAGTTTTTCTTAGTACTTTTTACTCTATCCTATGCCTCTTTAGGAAGTTGAGTTTGCAATGAAAGAGTCATTTAATGTAAACAAAAAATGTAGTACTTTATCCTACCTTGAATGTGTCCCCTTCCTCAAAACTATAAAATTAAAACTATTTTAATTTTTAATTATAAATAGTAAAATACAATAGTTAAAAACACAAGTTATAAAATTTCAACTTCTATAGAGAAATTAAATATGCTTGACACTTTAGAGGGGGCCTAGATGACTCAGTCGGTTGAGTGCCTGACTTTGGCTCAGGTCATGATCTCGCAGTTTGTGGGTTCAAGCCCTGAGTCGGGTTCTGTGCTGACAGCTCAGAGCCTGGAGCCTGCTATAGATTCTGTGTCTCCCTCTCTCTATGCCTCTCCCCCACTTGTTCTGTCTTTCTCTGTCTCTCAAAAATGAATAAATGTTGTTAAAAAAATTTTAAAAATATGCTTGACACTTTAATTCCTGTAAACACAACATCTCAATACAAAGAAGAGTATATATTTCTTTTTGTAATTTCTTTTTTATTTTGATAAAGAAAGAGAGAGAATGTGCACACAAATCAGGGGAGGGTAAGGGAGAGGGAAAGAGAGGATCCCAA
>NC_043700.1:158959147-158976698 GCF_006229205.1 Suricata suricatta | reverse complement strand
GAGAAGTCGGGAGGAGGGAGGAAGAAGAAAACCAGTATCTCTGGGCCAACAGGCTCTTCTGAGTAACAGGTATTTTTTAAGAAGGTATCTCCCTGCTAAGCTTGCTAAAATTTACTCTTTTATCTATTCTGTAACATCTGGCATATTTTCCTTTTATTTTTCTTAACCTACTCTAGTCCCCATGATTATTTAATTTGTGCTCCTTAATTTAGACTTCAAACCCTTTAAGGCAAACCCAGTGCCTAGCACAGTGTCAAATCCACAAGAAAAGTTATGTGGGTTGAATTGAATTGTATAGAATTGAAATCTCATCAAATAACTCACATTGCTTTCCATGTCAACTTCCATTAGATATAATACTTAGTGTCTTTTTATTCCTTCTTCCTCATTTTCCACTCTCAATATCAAATAGCACCTTTATTTTATACCTACACTCTTTTTTTATTTATTTACTTGTTAACATTTATTCATTTTTGTGAGACAAAGAGAGTGAGCAGGGGAGGAGCAGAGAGAGGGGGACACAGAATCAAAGGCAGGCTCCAGGCTCTGAGCTAGCTGTCAGCACAGAGCCTGAGCTGGGCTCAAACCCCTGAACTGTGAGATCATGACCTGAGCCAAAGTCGGACGCTCAACCAACTTGGCCACCCAAGTACCCTATACCCAGACTCCTAAGCTCCTCTCTCCCTAGCAATTATTATAGTTTTTCCCCTATGTAAAGACTTTGTTTCCTTCGAAGCTTCCTGCTGAAGCCAGTTGCTCAGTCACTCAAGCCTGAATAGGATCCATCTTAAATGAGAAAGAAAAAAAATAATGTTACAATAAAGTAGCTTGGTCTGTGTCTATTATTGTTCCTCAGTATCTAGGGCAGAAGATTTTGCATTACCAATATTTATTCAGGAATTGTGAATCAACTCTTGTTTATCACTTTGCCAAGTAAGAGTTTTTAATCTCATGCAAATTAATTAATTCTAAGTAATTTGGGATCTTAAAACATAACTAGACTCTTTTCTCATGACTCACTTTATTTTGAACATACATCCTTCACCTAAGTTTATAGCCTGTGTTGTTTATAGCCTGTGATCACTAGACTTCAAGTAAAAATAAAATGTCACAAGATTGTTTCTTGGAAATAATTTTAAAAATCCAAATATTGAGCAGTTTCACACAATGACACATTGTTTAATAAGTTTGGATTTTGGAGGGGCTTTTGGGTAACATTCTGTGTGCTACATGATCATATCAGAAATTGAAAGGGGTTTTTTTCCCCCAACAGAGTATATTTATTTTATTATATTCTTGATATTTTCTTTTTTCCTACTAGCATAATTCTTCTCACCTACCTCAATTCATAACTCATAACTCTAAAATCAAAAGACATTCAATTTTTTAAAAGTGTGTCGATCCTTTCATTGCAAAGCTTTTATCTTATTTAGATAAACTTCAAGATTTATGTGCATTTTCCTTTAAAGCATCTTTCTATTTTTCATATATCTTTATTACTGTAACATGGTTACTGTGGCCAAGATTTCTTCTTATGTGTCATTTAAGGTAAGTATAAAAGAGAATTAAGTTAGGCACTCTTAGAAACTTTAGACCCAATATTATTTTCATGTCTCTCACCTATTTTCTCTCTAGTATTTCTTTTTGCTTAATATCATTGTTAAAAGCCCTACTCATTCTGTATAATTCCCATGTCGCTCCTTTTAGTTTTGTTTTTTTGAAACCATTTGGGTGTTTTCCCTTGAAAGCTTTAACTCAAAAAATATGATGTGGTCTCTACTCCTGGTTTTCTTTGTAAATACTGACCCAGTTGGTTTGGTCTCCCATCCAAATACTAACCAGGCCCGACCCTGCTTAGCTTCCAAGATCAGACAAGATCAGGTGCATTCAGGGTGGTATGGAAATAAACTGACTTGGTTGGTGTGGAAGCCCACTTTTACAAACACACCTACACATATGTATATGTATATATATATATATGTATACACACACATGTATATATGTACACACACACAGACACATATATGTGTGTGTATATATATGTATAATTTACCTTACCCTGCCTTTCCAAAAACATATTCCTGTTTACCTCATTTAGATTTAGTTTAAGAGTACAGGATGCTATCATTAATTTCTTATTCTATTTAGCAAACTAAAGTTCTTCTTTCTAGTTCAGGGAATGAATGCACTGTATAATTATAGTTGGCCAAATGTTTTATAATGTAGTTTGTAAGATTTACTTTAACAATTGTTTCAATGTTTATTTATGTTTGAGAGAGAGAGAGAGAGAGAGAGAGAGAGAGAGAGAGAGAGAGAGAGCGCACAAGTGATGGAGTAGCAGAGAGAGACGGAGATACAGAATCCAAAACATGCTCCAGGCTCTGAGCTGTCAGCACAGAGCCCAAGGAAGGGTTCAAACTCACGGACCAGATCATGACCTCAGCCAAAATTGGACCCTTAATTGACTGAGCCACCCAGGTGCCCCAAGAAATTCTTAATGAAAATAAACAGAACCACCAATACCTTCCCCACCCCCTAGTAACAGTTACACTACACACTCCTGGAAACTGTGAAGGAACTTAAATGACTCAGGATCACTCTAATATATAAAGTGAGATAACACAGAAGCAGAGAAATTAATCAACATACTACATAATCTTAGCAAACCATTTTATTATTACAAATTTTAATAGACACATTGCCGATGATGGCTTTGAAACTAAAATTGGAAGACGTATAACAAGCACAATTGTATTTATAGAGAGACTAGGGCAAGTTCATTAAAATCAGGGTATGTCTTAAATACCAGAGCATAAAGGCCCCTCACCACAGAGCAAGCTAAGTCGAGGGAATAAATGTCTTTGGCAGACTGACAGGACCAGCAGGCTTAGCTCTGCCTTTCCTGCTGACGTGAGCATGCACCTCTCTCTCCATGCTATTTTAATTCTTTAAAGCAAAACCACATTTTTTTCCCTCTAAAATGCTAACTTCAGGCGCTTTCCATTTTCCAGCTTGCTAGATGCGCCCATACTTGCTTCAACAGAACATACGCAAAACCACATACAATACTCTATGTGGAGACTCAGTTAACCCTGCTCACCGGGAAGACAGGAAGTACCAATACTCTGTAAACTCCCCAATGAGATAGTTGCTTAAGTTTCTTTTTGAACTACCCACTATGGGGTGCCTGCTGGATCAGTCAGTTAAGCCACCCACTCAGTTTAGCCTCAGGTCTTGATCTCATGGTTCATGGAGTCAAACTCCCCATGGGCTCTGCGCTGACAGTGAGGAACCCGCGTGAGATTCTCTCTCCCTCTTTCTCTGCTTCTATCTCTCAAACTATCCATTCATTATCATATTTTTTAAATATTTACTTTAATTTTCAGAGAGAGAGAGGGAGAGACAGAGAGAGAGGGAGACACAGAATCCTGAAGCAGACTCCAGGCTCTGAGCTGTCTGCACAAAGCCCAACGTGGGGCTTGAACCCACAAACCACAAGATAGCGACCTGAGCCTACATTCAAAACTTAACCACTGTTAACTGAACCACCCAGGTGTCCCTATCTACTATCATAAAACAGGGCCAGTTGTGAAACAAATATTTAAAACTTTCAGATACCTCATCAAATTTTGGACAGTTTTTTTAAAAAATAAGTTCAGAAGATAATATATAAATATATTTGTGTCTATTTCAAGGAGTAGGTAAATACTTTCTTTTATGCTTGTTTTATGTCTTTAAATAAATGAAATAAAATACTGATGATAAATTACAGATGAAGTTGAAGTCCTTTCACACTTATGCTTGTCCTCACTTATCTCTGTCCCTAGAGATTAGCACTATTATAAATTGGTGGATTTTCTTTAGTCCACATTTTAATAAGAAGGAAGAGAAACAGAGGGAGGATTAAAAAGTAATGACATTTTTACTCTTTCTCTCTCTGACCCTCCCCTGATACAGAGAGATGCTGTATCTCTCTGTCTCTCAAAAATAAATAAAAAGCATTGTTAAAAAATAGAGGGAGGTGCCTGGGTGGTGGTTAAGTGTCCGGCTTGAGATCAGCTCAGGTCATGATCTCACAGTCCATGGGTTCGAGCCCCGCGTCAGGCTCTGTGCTGACAGCTCAGAGCCTGGAGGCTGCTTCTGGTTCTGTGTCTCCCTCTCTCTCTGACCCTCCCCTGCTCGCGCTGTATCTCTTTGTCTCTCAAAAATAAATAAAAAACATTAAAAAATAAAAAATAATAAAAAGTTATGACATTTTTTATATTTGTTGAGAATTCACTATAAAGTAAGGAATCTTCTAAGTGTTTTTCACATCTTAACTCTAAACATCAAAACAACTGATTTTATATATAAGGAAACTAAGGCACATAGAGTCTAAAAAACTGCAGAAGTTCACTCAAATTACAAATTCTATCACCAGAATATAAATCCTGCCATTCTATTCCATATGTGAGTACATGTGTCTTTTAATTATGCTTTTAATATAATTTTCTATGATTTAATACTTGTTTTGTTCACTAAACATTAGATAAGTCTCTTGTTTTTGTTTTTATTTTGTTTTATCAAATTAGATGTATCTTTAATTATTTATCAGAAATAATTTTATGCATATCTAATAACAGAATTTCTGGACCTAGTAGTTACATATTTCCATTTCAGTAGAGATTATTAAATTGTTCTCCAGTGTGGTTATATTTACAATTCCCCCAGTAGATTTCAAAATTTTCTCTTTGTTTTAAATTTATTTATTTATTTTGAAAGAGAGAGTGAGAGCAGAAGGGCAGAAAGAGAAGGAGGAAAAGAATCCCAAGCAACTCCATGCTGTCAGAGCAGAGTTCAATTTGGGGCTTGAATTCATAAGATCCTTCCTTACCTGAGTCAAAACCAAGAGTCAGATACTGAACTGCCACCCAGGCACCCCTCAAAATTTTCTATTTATCCCAGATTCTTCGAGTACTTCCACTGTCAGATATATTCTTCCATCTAGATATGTATGAAATGGTATTTAAAACAAAATTCATGTCCCTTGTTAGGATAAAGATGGAATATTTGGGGTTTTTTTCTTAAATGTTCTGAGTTCAGTGTATTTCACAATTATCTTTTGAATTATTCATATTTCTTCATATATAAAAACTGTAATAAGTTATGAAGACAAACAAGCTAAAAAATTTGTTGCAAATAAATTTTCCTAGTTTATACAAGCCTTTTAAACTACATATCTTTTTATGTTTCACATTTATTTTCTATTTGCTGCTAAATAGGATGTTACCCATTACTCTTACTTTTATAATTTATGCTTTCTTGAAACTCTTCCCTTTCTACACTTGATAGCTAATTTTATATAGTTTCTTTTAATAATTTTAGAGTCATGTGAATTTTATGTGTGTGGTATAAGATAATTATTTAATTTTATCAGTTTTCATATGAAGAGCCAATATTTCTGTTTTAAGTCTCTCTGACTTGAAAATGTCAGCTCACCATAGATGGCTCACAGGAAGAAATGGAAAAGCCATTTTGTTATTAATTTCAATTAGTTGTTACAACTAAAAATGGTTTGTTAGAATAGGGAAGTTATGGGGCACTTGGGTGGCTCAGTTGGTAAAGTCCTCACTCTTGGTTTCAGCTTAGGTAACAATCCCGTAGTTCTTGAATTTGAGCTTCATATCAGGCTCTGCACTGACAGCATGGAACCTGCTGGGGATTCTCTCTCTCTCTGTCTTTCCCTCTCCTTTTCTCTCTTTCTGTCCCTCCCCAACTCATGCTATCTCTTGAAATAAATAAACTTAAAAAGAAGAAGAAGAGAATTTTAATTAAAAAGTACAAATGGAAGAAAATAAAGTCCAATGTCTGGGAACTTGTAAGTGTGGAAAAGCAGATACGGAAGATTACATTTTCCACAGATGTCATGAATGATATCTGTCATCTCATATGCTCTTCTGCAAAGTGACTTTGCCATTTCCCATGTCAAGAATATCAAGTTTTCCTAATGTCTTTGAATGACACCAACATTCACTTGGACCTTTAAGTTAGAATTCTGGGAAGATTTGTTGATTCCTTCTCTCTTGCTCTACAAATCCAGTTGGCTCCCAAACCCCATGAATACTACCAGGTAAATCTTTCCTCAAAATGTCCTGCTATCTATCTTGACTGCTTTAAAAACAGCAGTAGTGTTATACCAGTAGCAGTAGCAATGATTACCATCTGTCTGAATTTGTGTGTAAGCACTTTATGTAGATTATTGCATTTAATCCACATGTGAATCTTTTAATAGGTTCCAAAGTATCTTCATCTTATAGAATGCCAAGCATTTAGTACATGGTACAGCCAGGCTCTTAACTCCAAGCATTCAACACCAGAGCCTATATTTTCAAGACTTCAGTTTTACATTAATTCCCACCTCAATGTTTGCAGTAGTTCTTTAACTGCCTTCTTCCTCCTGCATTGATGCCCTCCAAGCCTTTCTAACACACTGCAGTCAAATCTAAGTCACATCACTTTACTTCTAAAATTGTGCAGTGCCTTCTCATTTCTTAATATATTGAATTGTTCACTTTTCGAGGGTCAGGGAGGTCTGCCATGTTTTGGCCCACTTCTCAATTCTACCTCATCTTTTGCCATATTTTCCTTCATAATCTCTGCTCATGTGACAATGAACTTCTTTAGGTACCCTCTTTGACAGGACTCCCTTTCCTAATCCTATAGCCTGGTGTATTAGTTGGAGTAGACTAAACTACTAGAGCAAATTGATCTAAAAATATAATGTAGTGACTCAAACATAATAAATGCTTTCCTTTTTCACACAATAGTCCAGGATGGGCATTTCAGTACAGGGAGATCGAGGGATAGAGCTCTTCTCTCACTGTCTTTCAAAGTCCATGGCTGATGGTTCCTTTGTCATTGACACATGGTTTCTAAGGTTGTTGTCATTGTCATCATTCCTGTCGATGGGAGATAGAAAGTTGTGGAAGAGTGTGCTTCCAAATTTTATGGAAGGAGCCATGCATGATTTCTGCTCACCTTCCTTTGGCAGGAGCTTAATCACACGATGGTATCTGTCTCCAAAGGGCTGAGGTTTATAGCTCCTGGTTGGACAACATTCCCTGAGATACAGCAGCCTTGTCACAGAAGAAAAAAATCTAGATGATGATGGACAAATTTGCCACATATTGTTAATTCTTCTTTGTCCTTAAGAACTCAGATTATATGACATCTGCACTGAAAGGTTTTTCTTGACCCTATAAATTGTGGTGAAGCAGCCCTATGAGGAGCTTTCATAGCCCATTGTCTATGGACATTTTATCTTTTTAATTACAGCAAGTTTCTTAATGAGAAACACCCATTTACCAATCATAATGTTCTCAATTCCTAGCACTTTGCTTAGCAAGTAGTATAGTAGTTTTCCTGAAAATTAATTAAATGGAACTAAATTGAAGTGAAATAATATGCAGTATGCCAAGACCGGAAAAAAATCCTGAAAACTATGAGAAATTGGTGTTATTCTGAAGCCAGGTAAAGGAATGGTGTGTCAAATCCTTCAGAGAAACTAATTATGTCTGAAAAAATATTACCAGTTTAAGCTAATGAACAGAGGAAAACCTGTAGAGATAATGAAGAAAAGGTGAGATAAGAGGTGGAACTAGGTGACAAAAAATCTAAAGAGGATTTTGTTTGTTTTTAAGATGAGAAGTCATCGCTTTTCCAAAAGGTATCAGAGGCTATGGAAAATAAACAGCTTGCTCTCTAATTGTTCCTGAGTGTCTGGACTTGGATTCAATTATTTTATACTAAGCATAAATAACATATGCCCTCTAGCATTCAAGGTTAATGATGTCCAATTTTTGGCTTTCTCAATTGTCAAAGAAGTATACTTTCTAAAATAGCTGAGTAGGTTTGTAATTAAACAAGCCTATTTTGTTACCGGAATCAGAGTATTTTGAGTGACCTGACTTTTTCAAATGTGTTCCAATCCCCAAAAGGTTATTTCCCCAAAAGTCATATCCCTTTTTGTATTCCTAAATGAATTGTGATTACATTTAAAAAAGAAAGTTTAATTTTTTAATCCCTTTGTTAGTGTCAGTGCACTATAAAACATGAATAATGCTTACCACAGCTCTAATGTCACTTTCCTTGGCATGTGTTCAAAATAGGCACACTACACTTTTTTTAAGGCTTTTGTATATCAAAAATGAAAATCATCCATGGAACTCTTCATGTACCTTCTTCTTTTCCTCTCCCTCTGGACTCCTCTAGGGATGGAAGGTAAATCCTCCTGAGTAAGGTATAGTTATCAAAAGACTAAAAGATGTTGAGAAAGTGGAAGAATATCCAACTCTGAAGCATCACCCTACATACCACTCTCTAGGCATCATTATATTAGAGTACAGAAACTTCCAGAAGAATAAAGGGATTTGGTGAAAAATCAGATATTTCGGAGCAAAAGAGACTCTGGCAGAGTCCAATATGGCAGATTTTATTTCTTTCTTTGTCCAGTGTCTTTTGGGCCTCATTATGCATTCCCTGAATGCCTGGGTTAAGATGTATACTTCGTGTTTCCAAGGGACTATGAATTAATCATGAAATATCATATAACATGTCTTATTAGAATTTTTCAAGGAACCCATGTGAAAAATGCAGTTGGCTCAGCTTATGTCATGTCTACCCCACGACAATCACTTATGGTCAGGAAGATGGAGTCATACCATATATATATGGCTGCCTGGGAGGAGAAGAATTCTTAGAATAGGATTATCATAGACTAGAGAGATTTGTACTACAGGGACAAAGGTGTTTTTTTTTTTAGGCCTTTATTTTATTTTTGAGAGTGAGCAAGAGACAGAGTGTGAGCAGGGGAGGGGGCAGAGAGAGAGTGAGACACAGAATCTGAAGCAGGCTCCAGGCTCTGAGCTGTCAGCACAGAGCCCAACGCAGGGCTTGAACCCACTGACCGTGAGATCATGACCTGAGCCGAGTTGGACGCCCAACTAACTGAGCCACCCAGGTGCCCCCAGGGACAAAGTTCTAGTCAGGACTGAAGAATACATGTTAGGGCTGCGCATCTGAGTCTGCAGATAAGAGAGTGAATTACTGACTTTGTCAGATTTTGTTTTCTTTAAAATATGAGATCTCAGAGACATATGAATTGAAGGTGGTAATAGAACAAAGTTGAGATGTGCTTTCTATTTACTTTAAAAACAGCTTCTCTCTATTTTAAAAGCAGCAAAACTTATTGGGAATGAATAAGTGTCACTTCAGCAAAGCCTAGTTTCTAATTAGCTGTCTAGTTTTCAGAGGGATGTGTAAAAAATCATAGGTAATAATTAGCAAGAGGTAAAATTAAGTATGATTTTTATTAATTATGAAAAAAGATTTTTTCCAATTATTTGTTTAAAAAGATGTTTTGGGTTACTTTGTCTGAAAGATAATGATCTCCTTTCAAATAACAAATCTTCAAAGCAATTGGCCTAAGGAATATTAATACTATTTTTATTTTTTTACATGTTAGGACCAGAGTTTTAAAAAAGACAAATAATTTGTTTAAAATTATATTTCAAAGGGTTTTTAAAAATGCCTTTATTTAATTTTTTTGAGAAAGAGAGCGACAGCGTAAACAGGGGAGGGTCAGAGAGAGAGGGAGACACAGAATCTGAAGACATGTTCCAGGCTCTGAGCTGGCAGCACAGAGCCTGACACAGGGCTTGAACCCAGAAACCGTGAGATCAGGACTTGAACAGAAGTCGGAAACTTAACCAACGGAGCCACACAGGCACCCCATATTTCAAAGTTTTAATATAACCTTTCTTCAAAGTAAATGACCTCTAACAAGCCAATTTAAGTAGTTCTAATTTTTAACAGTGTTTTTCCGATATAAATGAGACACATAAATCACAGACCATGAAATCCATCCTTATAAGTGCACGATTCAGTGGGTTTTAGTATTTTCACAAAGTCGTGCAACCATCATCACTATCTGTTTTTAGAATATTTTTATCTCACCCTCAAAAGAAACTCAGTGACCATGAGTAGTGATTACCTTTCCATCATCCTCAGATTCCCAGACCCAGTTTTAGGCAGCCATTAATGTATTTATGTCTCTACAGGTGTGTTCATTCTGGACATTTCATGTAAACAGAAATTATACAATATGTGGTCTTTTGAGATTAGCTTCTTTCACTTGGTATAATGTTTTCAAGGTTCGCTTCAGTTGTCACATATTAATACTTCACTCCTTTTTGTTGCTGAGTAATTTCCCATGGCATGGATATATCACATATTGTTTATGCTTTCATTAGTCGATGAATGTTTGGGTCTCTCTACATTTGGGCTATTATGAATAATATTGATATGAAAATGTTTGCACAAGTTTTTGTGCACACATGAATTTTCAGTTCTCTTCGATATATACCTAGGAGTAGAATCACGGGCTCATCTGATAATCCTGTTATAACTTTGTGAAGAATTGCCTTACTCCTTTCTTAAACAGTGAACTGTTCTGCATTCCTATCAGAGATACATGAGGATTTTAAGTTCTCCATATCCTCATAAATATTGTTATCACACATCTTTATGTATTATAATTCTAGCGAGTGTGGAATGGATCTTATTGTGGTTTGGTTTGTGTTCTCTGATGGCTAACTATGTTGAGCAACAATTTGTGCACTTGTTTGTCCTTGACGCCTTCTTTGGAGAAATGTCTACTCAGAACTTTTGTTTCATTTATTAATGGGGTTATATGCCTTTTTAGTATAAACCTGTGTGAATTATTTTATTTTTGATACAAGTTCTTTATCAGAGACTTGTTTTGAAAACATTTCCTTTTATTATGCGGTCATCTTTCTTGATGACATACTGTGAACCACAGAAGTTTTTAATTTCAATGAAATTCATTTATTTTTTTCTTTGGTTATTTATACTTTCAGTGTTATATCTAAGAAGCCATTGCTCAAACCAAAGTCACAAAGATTTATGCCTGTTTTTTCTCAGAGTTCTATAATTTTAGTTATTACATTTAGGTTTATGATCAAGTTTGAATTAATTTTGGCATATACTGTGAGGTAAGGGTCCAACTTGATTCTTTTCATGTGAGTCTCCAGTTGCCCCAAGACCATTCATTTAAAGAATATTTATCTTAGTTGAAGTATTTGTGGGAATAGAATTTTAGAAATTATTGATATAGTTGATAATTAGAAAAATTATTGTTAAAATTGATAGAAAAAGAAAAGAAGGTCTGATTAAAGCTCTCTGGATGACTAGGTTACTACTTTCCAAGAAAAAGAGTCTGTCTCATTATTTTCCCTCATAAATTATATATGTATTTTATCAGAAATGCTATTTGCCACCCAGAAGGTTGTCTCACAAAAATAGCTTATTCTCCATACCAGTCTTTAATGGTTTAAAAAACAAAGTCCTAGGAAAGAAGAGATACCAGAGTCCCAAGAATCTACCATTTGTCTAATAAAAACACGATAAAATGCTTCCTTTTGCTAAAGGAAAGCTTATTATAACAAACAGTTGTGAATCTTTTCACAACATCAAATGTTTGCAGCCATTCAAATGATCAGTGGCAAAACTACTAAAGGCCAACTTCTACTATTTTGGAAGTCCAGATATGTTAGAATCCTGGGTAGCTTAAAAAATAGATATTATGTATTTGAAGAATCTGAAAGATTTGTTGTTTTACTTCTTGTTATTTATTTATTATTGTCACTAGCCTTGTGGATTTTTGTTTGAGTCAATCATTATCATGGCTAATCTGGACTCTAGAAACCTATGTTCACAAAGATGTATTAGCCAAAGTATTGTAAGATTTAAACAATTTTCCTGTGTTTTCCAAAACATAAAGACTGATTTCTAACAGATGATGGTAATAATAGAAATATTCTAAATTCATTTACTAGGTAGGGTGCCTAGGTGGCTCAGTCAGTTGAGTACCTGACTCTTAATTTCAGCTCAGGTCTTGATCCCAGGATTGTGAGATACAGCCCCATGTCAGGCTCTGCACAGAGCATGGTGCCTGCTTGAGATTCTCTCTCTCCCTCTGGTCCTCCATAAAGAAAGAAATAAATAAATCCACTTACTAGGTAAAAAGAAAAGAAAAGAAAGGAAAACAGAGAAACCATTATGCAAATGAGCTCCTTGCAAAGGCTTTTCAGAACCGGAACCGTTTTTCTAGAGAAAATAATATTTCATATGGGGAAAAAGGGCAAACCAAAATGGATTTGGCTCATTTAATTTCAAGTTTAATTGTCAGTTAATGTTTGTTTTCTGAGTTGATAGTTATTAATCATCCTTTGTCACCTGTTTGATACAAATGCATTTCTTATCATTCATTATTCCCCATATTTTTTGGCAAATAAATTTCTCTTACTACAAGAATCTAAGTTTCAGAAGTGTGGGATATTTAAAGTTATGTTTGCTGCTCCATTCCATGATCTTGAACAGTGTCTGGCACATAGGAAACACTCAATAGTTTTTTACTGAACATTGAATGCTGATTCTATTTAAAAATAATGGAAACAGTGTCTCTGCTACACTTTGGGAAGTGGCAGAGAGGGAAGGGAAGAGTTTACTGCAAGATTATAAACATTTTGAGTATGGGAAATCTATGTGATATGCCTTTGTACATTAACAACCTAAAGCCTTTCAGAAACAAACACAAACCATTAAACATAAAAGATAATCAATACATGTTGATGGAATCACTTTGGGTAGTCCGTTTTCAGAGACGAAATATTAGAGCATATTGAATGCTTTCACTTGTATACACTCCAAAACCCAATCCAGTGGATAATTCCTTTATATCATTTTTTTCCCCACAAAGGTCTCTGTAAGAAAATAAAACCACCCAGGCAACAGTAGTTTTAGAAAAACTTTTGCTCATTATTGTATAGTCTGGAAAAGACACTAAGTCTTCTCCAGAGAAGCAGCCTACTGCAAAGGACCCATTGAATTTGAGGAAGAGAAATTAGTTTGATTATTATTATTCTCCATTATGAAATGAAGCTTGACTTCTCTTTTTACATTGATCCCAGGACAGTTCTTACAAAACAAAATCACTTCAAATTTTTATTGTCTGAATGAATGGTAATTTTGTAGATTAGACCTCACCATAATAGAACAGAATAGGGGAATTGATTCACGCCTTCTTCATTACTAAAGATAACACAAATGTCACTTTTATTTGTCTTGAGGATATTTATTACCTTTATTTAATTACAGGTCTGCCTAAATTTTGAAAAAAAATTCAATACAGATGAAAGAATTCTGATTTAGGTTCTCTGATTTCTTAGATGGGTGATTTTGGAAGTTGAATACCCTCACTTGTAAAAATAAAACAAACAAACAAACAATACAAACCTACTGCTGATAACCTCATACATTTTTTTTTTTTAATCAAGGGAGAGGGATGCCTGGGTAGTTCAGTCATTTAAGCAGCCCTCTTGGCCTAGGTCTTGGTCTCTTGGTTTGTGAGTTCCAGCCCCATATCAAGCTCTCTGCTGTCAGCAAGAAGCCTGTTTGGATCCTCTGTCCCCCTGTCTCTCTACTCCACCCTCATTGGCTTGCTTGTGAGAGAGTGTGGCCTTGAAAGCATGCTCTCTCTTTCTTTCTCTCTCAAAAATAAACATTAAAAAAAATCAAGCACGAGAATTAATACAAAAACAGAGGCCTTTTATATTTAAGCTTTTCAACTTTCACATAAAAAAGAAAGTTCCATCTAAATGATAGTCCCCAGCAGGATGCTGTAGGGACATGAATCTGGGCCTAAAACTCATCTAATTTTTCTCTTCCACTCCCTTACTCAACGTTTTTTTTGCAATCAACTTGCTGAAATTCTTTTTAACTCTGAGAATGGACAAGTCTATTTTTGAAAGTGTTTTCTTTTAAATTCGTCTGGAGTGAGTAGTATCAGTTCCAAAAGGCATGGCTTATTCTTGGAATCTAAGAGAAAATGGATGATGGAAATATCTATATAGCAAAGAATTATTCTTGATTGCTATTCTCATTGCAAAGGAAAAGATTTACCTGAATTATTTGGATTCTGGAAGGCATGATAAAGATTATAACTTTTGAATATCCCCAAAGTAATTGAGAGTTTTTATTAGGCTCAAATCACTAATTTCTATGAGGTTTTCTTTATTTAAAAAAATTTTAACATTTATTCATTTTTGAGGGGTTGAGGACAAGCGGGGGAGGGGCAGAAAAAGAGAGAGACCTAATCAGAAGCAGGCTCCATGCTCTGAGCTGTCAACAGAGAGTCCGACTTGGGGCTCAAATGCACAAAATGTGAGATCATGATCTGAGCCAGTCAGATGCTTAACCAACTGAGCCACCCAGGAGCCCCTTTTCCTTATTTTTCGTTACTGTGTGATTTTGGCAAGTTATTTAAATCCTCTAGATCTCAGGAACCCCAAATAACTTTATTAAGTGACCTTTCCAGCCCTCTTTGCTGTGCTTGGAAATTCTAAACCGGTTCTGCAAATAGCCCAGCTTACTCTGGGTTTCTTCCACTGGACGAGCAAAGATGCAGAGGTAACTTTACCTTAGCCAAGCCGAAGCCTGAAGGGAAAAGATGCCCTCATTGTGAAAAGAGAAAGTTGTTGTTGGAGTTTCCCAGGAAAGCAGTAGTGAACTAAATGGAAGGAAACACTTTATGAGGTTTGGCGAGGTCTATGAGGTGGGGGAGAAGTGAGAGCTGAGGGACAATGCAGAGATGAACGAGGCGGAGCTGGAAAACTGGATTTTAACTGTTCTTGTTTTAACAAGACAAGTAACCAATTTCTCAGTAATTCTGGCTAATTCATCTTTTTTATGTTGGCTTCCCTCATTTACAAAATGTTTTCCAACAGTTATTACAAACTCCAGTTACAGATCTTCTCATTCACATTTATGTGGCAATGGTGTAGCTTTCCACAACTATCAAATGAGTTCTGAGTTTCACTTTGATTGCACTGACATAAACCAGTAACTGTGATCAGAGCAAATAGTTCATGGTCGTTGGCTTACACGTGGGCCATTGCTCATTCTTCACCCCGTGGTGTAACAACAGGGATTTGGATGATGTCAGTTTGCTCATATTATTCGGTGTGTACCCATGCATATTACATAGAAAAGAGAAATGCTCTGTCTAAGGGATGTGGATTTCCCAATGACTTTGCTAAAAAGAGGGAAGGAAGAAGAAATGGTTGCTAAGGAGATGACTGGCTAATGATCATTCCAGGCCCAATCAAAAAGTCATTTTCAGTTCAGTTGGTAAATACCATATTTTTATTGCAAAATGAGCATTTTGAGACAATATGCCTACCATGTATTGATTTTGCCATGCATTCTATTACCAGCCATGCTCAAAACATATTGTTAGTCTTGAAATATATGTTATGAAGATGAAGTTTTGGTTTCCTTGTCTTACAATTCATATTTAGGAAACACTGCACCTAGAATTGATTTGTAGTTTTCCTCCTCTACTCAGAAGTAGAGCATTCATATGAAACCACTCATAAGGCAAAATGGCATACATTGAAGAAACAAATATCATTAATTTAAATGGAAATTTTTACTATTCTCAGATCCCCATCCCCCCCAAAAAACTCTCATACGTTTCTCTGATACCTTAGGACAAATCTTGCTAATGGATAAACAAAATAAATTAAGATAAATCACAAATGCCCATGACCCTACTTCAAAACTATTGTGGCTTAGTGTTGACAGGCTTGCTGTAGTTCCTTCAGAAGGAGCTTGGCCGGTCCCCCCTCACTGCTCAGGGTGCATCACGCCTCTGTAATGGCTCTCTGCAAAACAAAAACTTGACACTAATTTTGTTTCTCACCTTTTCTCATAAAAGCAAAAATCTTCTCTGGATTTCTGTTAAGGGAACAGGTATTATAGTAGTTCTTTCATAAAAGCAAAGTGGAGAGGGGCCCCTATGTGGCTCAGTCTGTTAAGTGTCCAATAGTGGCTTCTGAGCTAGAGCCCTGAGTCAGGCCATGCTGACAGCTCAGAGCTCCGTGCCTGGAGCCTGCTTCAGATTCTGTGTCTCCCTCTTTCTCTACTCACCCCCCATGCTCTCTCTGTCCCTCTCTCTCTCAAAAATAAATAAACATTAAAAAATGTTTTTAAAAATTAAAAAATAAAAATAAGCAAAGTGGCACAACACAAATTTTTTGCAAAGCAGAGGATACATATTCCATGTATCTTACAAGGTAGGGATCAAGTTTTCTTTTTCCCCATGTGGATCCCAATTGATGCAGTATCATTTTAAAAGCAATCTTTTTCCTGCTGTTTTGAAGTGCTAGTTTTGTTTTAAACCAATTGTCCACATAAATATGTAATTGTTTCTGGGGCCCTTTATTTTGTTTTACTGGTCCATTTGTCTATCCTTACGTCAATTCTAAACTTAACTAATTACTATAGCTTTATAGTGCATCTTGCTTTCTAAAATAGCAAGTCCTCCAACCTTGATCTTTAAGGGTATATGGGCTATTCTTGACCTTTTGCATTCCCTTGATAATTTTACAATTCTTTTTGTGGTTATTCTTGTTAAGTCAGTCTTAAAAAATACTAAAAATTTTGTTGGGATTGAATTGAATCTATCTATTTGAGAATTGACATTTACTAGTATCATAAATGGATATTTAATTTTATTGTTTTTCTGTATGTATTAAAATAATTTTAGGATTTTTAAAATTTATCTTATAATACTAAACTAGTTTTACATTTCAAAAGTATATACAGTTTTTAACAAAATAAACTATGCTTTTTATCCATTTCTACATTTATGATTTTTGCCATAATGTTATAGGGTGAATTTGGTCATAATTTTCCTTTCTTTGCAATATATTGTATGACATTTGGTATCAAGTTTATTCTGGCTTCCTAAAGTGAGTTGGAAAGTCTTTCAGTGACTTTTATTCTCCAAAGGAATTTGTATAAGACTGATATTATATCTTAGCTGATTGAACAGGCTGTACATGCTATATAAAACAGAAGTTTTCATTATGGGAAAATTTTAATGCAATTTTACATCCTTTAATAGTTTAAAAAGACTTATTTTCTTTTCTTCTTGTATCGATTCTGGTAAGTTGTAAAATTTGATAAATTTATTATATAGTATACTATTTTTAATAGTCACAAAATTGCAATGAAGATGCTTTTCATTTCTATTTGTCTATTTTCGCTTTTGTTATCTGTGTTTTTGGTGTCATATTAAAGAACTTAGTGTCAAAGCCCACAAATTAAGAAACTTTACCCCTTTGTTTTCTTTTAGATTTTGAGGAAAAAAAGAAAAGATAAGAATAAAATAAAAATAAATAAATAAATAAATAAAATAAAACATAATAGTTCAAAATCCCAGAATGATCAATAGAGAATAAAAACAGTACATTTCCAAAGAGAAAGGTAGAAGTTGAAGAGATTTTAGACAGCTTGGCCCATTGGATTGACTTGATTTTTATGATCAAGTTAGAAAGGAGAATTAGGAAATGCAATTGAGTCTACAGGTTGGACAAAAACAAAAGGTTTGAAGGTTGTGTAGGCATGAATCCCAAAGTGTGCAAAGATG
>NC_043700.1:158949667-158959047 GCF_006229205.1 Suricata suricatta | reverse complement strand
CTCCTGGGGAGAAAGTAGGCAAGTGTCCCCAGGGAAGATGGCACAATCTGAGGATTACCTAAGGTACACGAGGAGAGACTGTTCCCTCTTCTTGGAGTGCATCTATGAGAGGTGGCATTGCCTCTCTGGGGACAGAGGAGTTGGTGGGTTACATTTCCCTCTCTTGGTCCTCAGTATAGAAAAGAAACACCTGCCAAGGGTGGCTAACCAGGACACTGGCTGTTTAGCCTGCCTAGCTCCAAATCCCACACCCCACATTCGGGCATGACTGCCTTTCTGGGTCAAACCTGCATCCATCCCACTGCAGCAAGACTCCCCACTTCCAGAAGACTAATGCAGGTCCCCACCACACTAGGTGCCTAGAGTTTGCAGTTTTGAAGGTCAGCAGGCTTGGCTGGGATACAGCACAGCATGTACTGCGCTGCTCCAGGCAGAGAAGCAACCCAGACACAGACAGTATGAAAACACTGATCTAAAACATGCCTAGGATGCAAGAAGGGAAATTATGCACTCTTCTGGGAGGGCTTCTCTGAGAGCAGCAAGCATGGGCTCCTCTCTCGGGAACAAAGGAGCTGGCTGGCGCCATTTCTCTCCCTGGGTCTTCAACATGAGCCAGCTTCAGTAAGTAGCACCGCACCAACACCAGCTGCCTAGCCTCCTTATACTAAGTCCCGCCCCACTGTGCTGTGCCAGTGCCGCTTTTCTCAGACAAGAGTGCCTAAGGGCCAAAGAAGCCTGTCTCTCCCCCAGAAGACCAGCACAAACCCCTCAGACTCACCATGTCTACTAACCACAGAGTTCAGCAAGCTTCAGTTCTAGTGGGAACAGCATAAGGTCGCATTTAACAAGTAGACCAGAGCACACCTAGTTAAAACTCAACACACTTTGGCCAAGATCAAAACACTGCCAACTGCAGGCAAAGAACCTCTGAAGATGATTGATCTGAGGGACAGAGAAGCCAAAACACAGCAGCAGAGTGTGCACAGCACATAACCAGTGACACTTCCTAAAGCACCAGACCCTGGACATTATATGACCTCTTCTTCAGAAAGTCATCACTTAATAGGAGCAGAAAACGTAACAGGATATTCTAACACAGAGAAAGACAGAGACCTAGACGAAATGCCAAGATAAAGGAATATATCCCAAAAGAAAAATAAGAAAAAGTCACAGTTAAAGACATAATCAAAATGAATATAAGTAATATGCCTGATGCAAATTTTAAGGAACAATCATAAAGACACTCACTCACTTGAGAAACATAGAAGACATTAGGAGGACTCTTACTGCAGAGATAGAACAGCTAAAAACAACCAGGCAGAAATGAAAAATACAATAACAGATTTGAAACTGAGTGGATGTTATGACAAAAAAGATGGAATAAGCGGAGGATTGCGCAAGAGATAGAATTTTGGAAAAATGAAGCTGAACAAAAAAGAGAAAGGAGAATGATGGATCACAAGAGTAGATTTAGGTAACTCAGTGAATCTATCAAATGTAATGCAATTTTATCCCAGGAGTCCCAGAAGAAGAAGAGACAGAAAAGGGTGCAGAAGGTTTATTTGAGGAAATAATAGCTGAAAACTTCCCTAATCTGAAGAAGGAAATAGACAAATCCAAGAGGCACAGAAGCTTCTCATCAAAATCAACAAAAGAAGGCCAACACAAAGACATACTGTAGTTAAATTTGCAAAATACAATATTAAAGAAAAATCCTAAAAACAGCAAGACAAAGCAAGTCTCTTACTTACAAGGAAAGACAAATAAGGTTAGCAGCAGATAGTTCCACAGAAGCTTGGCCGGCCAGAAAGGAGAGCATGATATATTCAATATGCTGAATAGGAAAACTATTCAGCTAAGAATACTTTATCCAGCAAGGCTGTCACTCAGAAGAGAAGGAGAGAGAAAGAGTGTCCCAGACAAACAAAAATTAAAGAAGTTTGTGACCACGGAAAGAGTCCTTCAAGGAATAATAAAGGGGACTCTCTGAGTGGAAAGGAAATACCAAAATAAAAACTGGAAAGGAACAGAGAAAAATCCTCAGAAACTAAACAAGTGATAAAATGGAATTAAATACATATCTGTCAATAATTACTCTGAATGTAAATAGAGGAAATGCTCCAATCAAAAGACATAGGGTGTCAGAATGGATTAAATTTAAAAAAAGAAAAAACAAGACCCATCTATATGCTGCCTCAAAGAGACTCATTATAGACCTAAAGACATCTGCAGATTGAGAGTAAAGGATAGAGAACATTTATTATGCAAATGGTGTCCAAAAAAGCTGGAATAGCAATACTTATATCAGACAAACTAGATTTTATTTATTTTAATTTTTAATCTTTTTCTGTATATAACATTGTCAAATTGGCTTACAGACAATTTCTCATCCTAACAAGTGCCCTCCTCAATGCCCATTACCCATTTTCCCTCTCCCACCCATCCACTTTTAGTTTGTTCTCTGTATTTGCTAGTCTCTTGTGGTTTGCCTCCTTCCCTCTCTGTTTGTATCTGTTTTTTCCCTTCTTTTCCCAAAGGTTTTCTGTTCATTTTCTCAAGATCCACATATGAGAGAAAACATAGGATATGTGTCCTTCTCTGACTGAGTTACTTCACTCAGCATAATACCTTCCACTTCCATCCACATTGCTGCAAATGGCATGATTTGATTCTTTCTCATTGCCACGTAGTATTTCATTGAATATATAAACCATATCTTCTTTATCCATTCGTCAGTTGATGGGCATTTAGGCTCTTTTCATAATTTGGCTATTGTTGAAAGTGCTGCTATAAACATTGGGGTACACATGCCTCTATGTATCAGCACTCCTGTATCCCTTGGGTAAATTCCTAGGAGTGCTATTGCTGGGTCACAGGGTAGTTCTATTTTTAATTTTTTGAGGAACCTGGAGCCACTGTTTTCCAGAGTGACTGTCCCAGGTTGCATTCCCACCAAATGGGTTCCCATTTCTCCACATCTCCACCAGCATCTGTAGTTTCCTGATTTGTTCATTTTAGCCACTCTGACTGGTGTGAGGTGATAGCTCAGTATGTTCATGTCTTCTGCTCATTTCTTCACTGGATTATTTGTTTTTTGAGTGTTGAATTTGGTAACTTCTTTATGGATTTGGGATACTATCCCTTTATCCAATATGTCATTTGCAAATATCTTTTCCCATTCCATGGGTTGACTTTTAGTTTTGTTGATTATTTCCTTTGTAGTGTAGTTTTTTATCTTGATGAGGTCCCAATAGTTCATTTTTGTTTTTAATTCCCTTGCCTTTGGAGATGTGTTGAGCAAGAAATTGCTGTGGCTGAGGTCAAAGAGGTTGTTGCTTGTTTTCTCCTGTAGGCTTTTAGTGGTTTTCTGTCTCACATTTAGGTCTTTCATCTATTTTGAGTTTATCTTTGTGTATGGTATAAGAAGATTGTCTAGTTTCATTCTTCTGCATGTTGCTGTCCAGTTCTCCCAGCACCATTTGTTAAAGAGACTGCCTTTTTCTCCAATGGATGCTCTTTCCTGCTCTGTCAAAGGTTACTTGGCCATATATTTGTGGATCCATTTCTGGGTTCTCTATTCTATTCTATTGGTCTATGTGTCTGTTTTTGTGCCAGTACCATACTGTCTTGATAATTACTCCCTTGTAGCAGAGGCTCAAATCTGGGATTGTGATGAGTCTTGCCTTTGGTTTTCTTCTTCAATATTACTTCGGCTATTCGAGTCTTTTGTTTTCCATACAAATTTTAGGATTGTCCAGACAAACTAGATTTTATACCAAAAACTGTATGTGAAAAGAGAAGAAGGGCACTACGTCATCAAAAAGGCCACTATCCATCTAGAAGATCTACCATTTGTAAATAGTGATGCCCCCAAATTGAAACACACAAATATGTAAAACAATTAATAAACATAAAAAACTTAACAATACTAATATAATAATAATAGCAGGCAATAACACCCCACTTATGTCAATGGACAGATCACCTAAGCAGAAAATCAGCAAGGAAACAATGGCTTTGAATGATACACAGAACCAAATAGACTTAACAGATATATTCAGAACATTTCATCCAAAAGCAGCAGAATACACATTCTTTTCAAGTGTACATGGGAGATTTGCCTAAATAGATCACATACTAGCTCACAAATAAGGCCTTAATAAATAAAAAAGATTGAGATCATACCAAGCATCTTTTCTGACCAAAAAACTATGAAACTTGAAGTCAACCACGAGAAAAAATTTGGAAAGACCACAAAATCATGAAGGTTAAATGACATGCTAGTAAAGAATGAATGGCTCAATCATGAAGTTAAAGAAGAAATAAATAAATACATGCAAACAAATGAAAATGAAAACATAACAGTCCAAAACTTTGGGATGCAGGGAAAACAGTCACAAGAAAGGTATATTGCCATACAGGCCTATCTCTAGAAAAATCTCAAATACCCAATCTTTAACCTAAAGGAGCTAGGAAAAGAACAAATGAAGCTTTAAGTCAGCAGAATAAGGAAGATAATAAAGGTTAGAGCATAAATAAATGACACAGAAAATAAAAAATAAAAAACAAAACAAAAAACAATAGAGATCAGTGAAATTAGGATTTGGTTCTTTGAGAAGATAAAATTGATAAACCTCAAGACAGAGTTATCAAAAAGGAAAGAGACAGGACCCAAATAAAGTCACAAATGAATGTGGAGAAATTACAACCCAAACCACAGAAATACAAACAATTATAAGAGAATATTATGAAAAATTAT
Organism: Suricata suricatta; assembly: GCF_006229205.1. Classification (NCBI taxonomy): domain Eukaryota; kingdom Metazoa; phylum Chordata; class Mammalia; order Carnivora; family Herpestidae; genus Suricata; species Suricata suricatta. The sequence goes on along the minus strand of NC_043700.1, from coordinate 158,954,288 downwards.
ATGCCACTGAATCAGACAATCTGGAAGGAATGGATAAATTCCTAGAAACATGTAAACTACCAAAACTGAAGAAGGAAGAAACAAAAAATTTGAACAGATAGGTAATCAACTAAAAATTAAATCAATAATCAAATATCTCCCAACAAACAATAGTCCAGGGCCAGATGGCTTCTTCAGGGAATTCTACCAAACATGAACATTTTTTACATTTATTTATTTTTGTGAGAGAGAGACAGAGTGCGAGTAGAGAAGAGACACACAGAGAGAGACAGAGACAGAATCCAAAGCAGGTTCCAGGCTCTGAGCTGTCAGGACAAAGCCTGACATGGGTCTCAAACTCATGAGCTGTGAGATCATGACTTGAGCAGTAGTCAGAGCTTTAACCAACTGAGCCACTCAGGTGCCCCTCTACCAAACATTTAAAGAAGAGTTAATACCTATTCTTCTGAAACTATTCCAAAAAAATAGAAATGAAGGAAAACTTACAAAATAATTATATGAGGCTAGCATTACCATGATTGCAAAACTAGAAGACTCCACTAAAAAAGAGAACTACACACCAATATCCCTGATGAACATGGATGCAAAATATTTCAACAAAATATTAGCAAATTGAATCCAATAGTATATTAAAAGAATCATTCACCATGATCAATGAGCTGCAAGGATGCCAATATTCACAAATCACTCAACATTGATACAGCACATTAATAAAAGAAGGGATAAAAATCATATGAGCCTCTCAATAGATGCAGAAAAAATATTTGGCAAAGTACAACATCGATTCATGATAAAAACCTTCAACAAAGTAGAGGGAACATAGTTCAACATAATAAAGACCTTATATGAAAAATCCACAGGCTAATATCATTCCCAAAGGGGATATACTGAGTGATTTTCCTCTATGGTCAGGGAATAAGACAGGGTTATCCACTCTCACCACTTTTACCTAACACAGTACTAGAAGTCCTAGCCTCAGCAATCAAACAACAAAAAGAAATAAAAGACATATAAATTGACAAGAAAGCAGTCAAATTTTCACTATTTTCAGATGACATAATACTCTATACAGAAAACCCCAAAGACTACCAAAAATTGCTAGAACTGATACACGAATTCAGGTAAGTCGTAGGATGTGAATTCAACATACAGAAATCTGTTTCATTTCTATAGACGAATAATGAATCATCAGAAACAGAAATCAAGGAATTGATCTCATTTAAAATTGCACCAAAAACCATAAGATAACCAGGAATAAATCTAACCAAAGAAGTAAAAAAAATCTGTACCCTGAAAACTATAAAACACTGATGAAAGAAATTGAATATAACAGAATATAATGGAAAAACATTCCATGCTAATGGATTGAAAGAAGAAATATTGTTAAAATCTATACTACCCAAAGCCATCTATACATTTAATGCAATTCCTATCAAAATAACATTTTCCACAGAGCTAGACCAAACTATCCTAAATTTTGTATGGAACCACAAAAGACCCAAATAGCCACAGCAATCTTGAAAAAGAAAACCAAGCTGGAGGTATCATAATTCCCACCTTAAGTTATAGTACAAAGTTGGAGTGATCAAGACAGCATATGGAGTTTCCTCAAGAATTTTTAAATTGAACTACTTTATGATCCAACAATTGCACTACTCAGTATTTCTCGAAAGAGTATACAAAAATGCTGATTTGAAGGGACACATGCACCCTGCTGTTTATAGCAGCATTATTAACAATACTCAAATTATGGAAAGAGACCAAATGTTCATCAAGTGATGAATGGATAAAGAAGATGTGAGATCTATCTCTGTCTCTATCTCTGTCTCTATCTCTATCTCTATCTCTGTCTATCTCTATCTATCTCTATCTATCTGTATCTATCCCTACAGTGGAATATTACTCACCATAAAAAAGAATGAAATATTGCCATTTGCAACAACATGGATGCAGCTGGAGAGTATTATGCTAGAAGGATAAATCAATCAGAGAAGGACAAATACCATATGATTTCATTCATTTGTAGACTTTAAGAAACAAAACAGACAGACATGTTAAGAGAGAAAGAGAGAGAGAGAGAGAGAGAGAGAGAGAGAGAGAGGCAAACAAGGAAATAGACTTTTAACTACTTATAAAGAGAACAAACTGAGGGTTTCTGGAGGGGAGGTGAGCTGAGGGATGAGCTGAATGTATGATGGGTATTGAGGAGGGCACTAGTAGTGATGAGCACTGGATGTTGTATCTAAGCGATGAATCACTAAATTCTACACATGAAATTAATATTACACATTTGTTAACCACCTGGAATTTAAATTAAAACTTGTAGAAAAAATATATGATAATTTTGCAGGTAAATGGTGTTATTTTTTATTATGATTATTATTAGCCTGTGGTGTTTTTTTAACTGTGCTTAAAATTCTTTAGCATTCCTCTTCTTAAAAGTGGAGCCAAGTTCGCCTCCTCTTAAGTGTTGCCAGAGTAAGTGACTTATAATGAATTACATATAACCAATATTTTTGAGTTCTATTAATTTATCAAGTTCCAAAATTATTCTATTTTTCTTGTTACATATTACTCTCTCTATAATTGTATTTATTGTCCTCAATAAAATTTAAAAAATTATTAGTTCATCCAGAAGACTTTTTTCCTGGCTATAGTTGTGTGCATATAACTGATTAAATTATTATTCAGTAATTTTTTGATGCTTTTCCACATATTGATTCTGAACTTGGCCATAGCCATGTGGCTTACTTTAGCCAGTAGATGTTATCTATGTAACACAGGCAGAGGTTTGACATTGTGTGATGGTTGGATTTAACCTTGTTCTCTGCTATTGCCAAGAGAACATGCTCTGGTTAGACCTTCAAGGTCAAGAGGATCATTTTTGACTTCTTTCTTTCCCATACACTATAAAACAATGTTGAGTCCTTTAAAACATATCCAAAATGTGATGATTTATCATCACTTTTTTTGCTACTAGCCTAGCTCTAGCTTCATTCACTCCTTACCAGGTCTCTGCTGACACTCTTGTCCTTTTAAATCTATCCTCAAATATTTAGCAAGAATGATTGATCCCATTAACATATAAATGCAACTGTGAGTCTGTCTGCTTATAACTCTCTAGTGGGATCTCATATTACAGAGTGAAATTCACAATATTTGCAATAAATACTGAGGATCTCAAAGGATTCTTTACCCTGTTGTATCTCTTTCCTCATGTTCTACTACTATGATATATACAACTCTTCCTCAGACCCACACTGGACACTTCACTAAACTATAGAGACTCCTTTATAGTCTTGTGACTCCTTAAAACATTCTTCCCTCTGATTTCTGTATGGCTTGTATCTTCACCTTCGTCAAGTTACCTCCTCAATGAAGCCTTTCCTACTCTGGATTTAAAATCACAACCACCCACTCCCAACATTTCCTTTTCCACATTCCTGTTCTTCTCTATGTAGCACTCATCATTACCTGATATACTGGGCAGTTGGCCTCTAAAATTGACAAATTTGGCTTTCGATTTAATTTTATAACTTTAGATTTCATATGTACTACATATAGAAAATGAATTTTAATTTAGATGAGATTAAATATGCATTCCAAATTTATCTTTTCCAAGATGTATAAACATTAAAAACTTTGTAAGATTAGGCTACTGAATTAGTTGCCTAGGACTCCCATAAAATACATACCACATTCCATGTGACTTAAACAACAGAATTTTATTTTCTTATAATTCTGTAGGCCAGGCGTCCAAGATTAAGGTGTCAGCAAAATTCTTTCTTCTGGAGACTGTGGTAAAAGGATCTCTTCCAGGCTGTTCTCTTTGGCTTTTAGATGCCATCTTCTCTCTGTGTCTTTGTATTATCTTCTTTCTGTCTGTGCCTATCCAAATTGCTTCATCTTATAAAAAGAATAGTCCTATTGAGTTAGAACATTTTAACTTAATGACCTCTGTTAAGATCTTATCTCCAAATTTGGCCACATTCCGAAGTACTGAGAATTAGGATTTCAACATACAAATTTGAAATAGAAGGAAAGAAGGACATAATTCAGCCCATAACAGTGATTAATTTATATTCAATATCATATGTCGGGCTAGCCAATGACGGGTAAGACAGGCTGCTCAGACACAAGCTTCTGAGTGTGCCCATGACGGGTAAGAAGGATTTGGCGAGTCTCCAACCTAAGCCAGGCACAGTCCTTTCCTTGCCTAAAAAAGGGAGCTTTTTAAAAATCAGTTTTAAAGGGAGGACCTGTCGGGGCCCGCCAAGTTTTCTGTCTGCCTCAGGCAAGGATTATCACTCCGTTGAGTGAGCCAGTAAACAAGATTTGCATCTGGAGGCTAGAGATCGCCATTTCCTGGTCAAAATAACTTTGGCGACTGTCTTGCTGAGCTAGACGTGAGTGGCCAAGGCCCACAAAAGATCAAAACCGTATTCAGTGTTAGTTCTCCATCCCCCAAGATTGCTGAGGCAAAGTCGGGGCGCTTCTTTGATATGCATTCGACTCTGTAGCCTGCCTAGGTCAGCTTGCCTTGTCTTCCCCCCCTGAAGACTATATAAAGAACAGTTCTTTGAATAAACGCTCTCTTTCGCCTGATCGGAGAACCGTGAGT
>NC_043700.1:158858018-158949567 GCF_006229205.1 Suricata suricatta | reverse complement strand
TAAATAAATAAATAAATAAATAAAAGCATTAAAAAGCTGCTAGATAGTTCTCCAAATATTGCCGAACTGGTGACTTAGACCTAAAGCAGACTAGGTTGCTGTGCTGAAGGTCAGAGCCATCCAAATTGTACCTAGTTGTATTTATACTCTTACCTTTTCTGTTTTGTAAAACAAATTGGCTGCAAAAAATTGCTAAATTAAAAATTTTATCTTGATTACTCATCTCTTGGGCCTTGGAGTTTTTTATTTTCCCAGGCAAATGTAAGCTGAATAAATGCCTGAGAACACGCACACAAATTGCTGTTGTATTTGTTTATCAACTGTTTGTTGTTTGTTTTTTAAGACACTCAGTAGACTTCACGTAGATTATTGTCAGGTTTTATGTTGTTTCAAATCCTCTATTCTCAACTACACACTGTTTCTTGGAAATGAGTTTAATTCAAATGATTAATTTTATAAAAATTCAGGGTGAAAAACTGGAGATTTTTATATATTGTATGCTTGCCAATGATTAATTCATTGGGCACATCTGGAAATTAGACAACTATACTTTAAGTAAACTAATCATTTCCATGGAATTCAGGTCATGACAGGTTTTTAATGTCAAAAAGATGGTGAATGATCCTAGAGCTAATTTGCCCTTCTTTGGCCTCCAACATTTCTCTACACACTTGGGCCACTAGTTCAAAGAATTCAGGTACAGAATTTTTGGGATCCCCTCCCTCTGACTCCTGAAAAATAGGATAAGAATGACAGACTCTGTCAATATCCCAGAACAAAAATCTTTTTGAACTTAAAGAGAAAAGAACAGAAGATTATTGAAAACCCTTTCAGGAGACAACACCAGGCACTCAAAAAAAATTGACAATTTTGTCTGCTGCCTTAGATCTAAGTAACTATAGACAATTAACAGTGGGTTCAACATGGACAATAGCCATTCAGGCCTGGGCCCCCAGCAAGCAGCCACAGTTGACTCCAGTCATAAACAAACAGGACAGCCTTCCCAGTGCACACCAGGTCTTAGGATTCTGGTGCATGTGGCTTCAAATATTCATCCTGCTGTGCACTGAGAAAGTCATTACACTCTGAACTACTGGCTTGTTTTCTGTGTCCTATATCCCAAAAATAATATTGCCTACTTCAAGGGATTGTTATAAGATTAAAATATAGACAGATAATTAAACCAGATAATATCTGTCAAGGTCTCAACACATAAAATATGTATAGGGTGAACAAATGGGTAACAAATATGCACATTAGAAGTTTCTTAAATTATTCTGCATTTAATTTGGAGTTTATTATTTCATAAAGAAAAAGTGGGGTGGCTAAGACTATGAGGAAAGATACTTTTAATTGACATGAAGGAGATCAATATTTTGTTTTTCTCCTTTGAATAATTTTTCCAGACTTGAATGAATTTCTCAATACTAAATTGCTTTAGGGGGTATAGCTCAGGGGTAGAGCATTTGACAGCCATACTAAATTGCTTAAGAAAAGCCAGGCAGGGGGCCTGAGTGGTTCTGTAGGTCAAGTGTCTGACTCCTGGACTCTTGACTTCAATTCAGCTTATGATCCCAGCGTTGTGGGATGGAGCCCTGCCTGGGGCTCTGTGCTGACAGGGTGGAGACTGCTTGGGATTCTCTCTGTCGTACTTCCTCTGCCCCTGCCATTCATTCTCTCTCTCTCTCTCCCTTCCCCCACAAAAAAAGCCAGGCACTATGAAGTATCACAAAAAATAAAAACCAGAATTCCATTTTATGACCTAGTATTGATTGAATTATGGACTAAATATTTTGAAAAGCTTTAGCTAATAATGATAATGATAAAGATTACATTATTGATAGCAAACATGTATACAGTTATTACAATGTTCTGGACATTGTTTTGAGTGATTTCTGTAACTTATATAGTCTTAACTATGGATAGTTATGATTCTTGTTCCCATTTCATAGATAAGAAAACTGAGAAACAAAGGGCAAGTCTTTGTAACCAAGATCATATCCCTAGTAAGTGCAATAACTGGGTCTTGAATCCAAATGCTCTGATTCCAGAGTCTGTGTGCTTGACGATGTTTCCACTTTTCCCTGATGCATGTCCACATGCCAGAAATTTTGATAAATTCTTTCTTTTATCTTATAAAGTTAATTCTCAGATAGGATTCCTATCCCAATTTTGTACGATAAGCTTCACAGACGTTAAATGATTTAAAAGTCAAGCTCCTAGGAAGTGACAGATACAGTATTTTCACGTAGGATTCTAAATCCTGTGGTTTTAATGCAATACTTCTCAACATTACATTGAACATTTTATAAAATGTTTCACCTGTCACTGTTTAATTAAGTTTAAATTAATGAAGGGATTTCATTTGCTTCACTCAAATTAATTCATCTGACTGAGACCATAAATGGAACCTGGAGGCAGGTTCACCAGGTATAACACCTGAAGCTATGCGCAAACAACAGAATGAATGGTGATTGTAGCTGCAAGTTATGATTTATAGTCACTGAAATAGAGTCACACTATTTGAGAGTTTGCCAGTTTTCATTTGTGTGGCATCTGGATATTCCTGTAAAATATCTCAAATGATGGCTAATAAAATATATTGATAATTGAGAACTCCAAATGGAAGGTATAAAGTGTCAAGATTGGTAGGGGGAAAACACCACTGAACCAGAGTTTTCTACTTTTAAGGTAAAATGTGCTCCCCCATAATGAGGAATGAACATGTGGATGTCACTATAAAAGGCTGTGATTGATTTCCTGGGTGACTAGCAGCAATTGCTCTCTTCCTTTTGAATCACACTCATATGTCACAATTCAAAGAGCCTTAATGCCAGCTAATGTCTGCACCCAGGAAGAACAAGTAATGAATTCATGGTCTGCCTTTCCATACTTCATTTAGGAAAGCAATTGTTTAGGGAATGGAGTCTCCTTGGCTCATTGGTTTAATAATACAGGAAATTCTTTTGGAATTTCACAAATCTTGCATTTCACAGTAGGGAGCCGAAGTCAGCCTACATGAACAATTCACACTTGTGACAAAGGCAGAGAGCCTTACTCCTTATTAAAATGTAAGCAGATAATAAATGAATTTACTAACTATTCCTCCCCGCTGGAGCATTTAGCCTTTGGGTGGTCTTTAGTTCTAAACTATATGTAAAGTAAATCCTCATTAATTTGAAGCAAAAGATCACACATTAAAAAATTATGTTCATCAAACTTGGTATTTCAGTTCAGCAGATCCCCACCATAAGAATGTCTCCAGATCACTTGTGAGAAATTTCACTGGTGTTTTATTATTTTACTATTTCTTCCATTAATTAACATGGATTCAATGTAGTCCTACAATAACACACAGATTTGCTTTATGCTAATTCACAGAGGAGAAAAAATATTTAAGATATAACTAGTGTATCCAGAATTGTATATAATCCTCGGTATATCCCAGAAAATGTCTCATTTGTGAATGTCATCAGTTATGTGTTTCTCGAAACAAAACAAGTTGAGAATCACTGATTTAGTTGTTTTATATTTTAAGTCTGACTTAAAGAAAGTATCAATTCTCATAGTCCAAAGTACATATAGGCAGAACAAACTAACAGATAGGTACCCAATCCAGATATACATTGGAAGATATGTACTATTATCACACATGGATAAGTGATGTACTCAGTAGGGCAAAGAAAAAGTATAATGAGAATATGCTTTAACTATTAACAATAGCTATAATTCCTGAAATTTTTGTTGTATAGCACATACTAATTTGGTGCCTTACATGTATGACCATATTTCGTCCTCCCAACAGCCCATGGAAGTGATGTTATTATCCCCAGTTTTAGACAAGAAATATGAGGCTTAGAGAGGTTAAATAACTTATCCTAGTAGCCAAACACTGGAGAAGGCAAGATTTAATCCTAAAGTTTACTCAAAATCTTGCACATATGCCATTGAAATATTTCAACAGCAACCACAAATTTATGCCTTAATTTTAGTCAAAGTCCAAGATGATTGAAGCTAGGGCAGGGAAACTGGAAAGGGTTGGGAAGGATGCCATGGCCGTTACAAAACTAATGGCTCCCAGTGATCTTCTCCCCTCGGGTAACCCACTTCTTGTGTGGGGATGGGATCTGTGAGTATGAAGGGGTATCTCAGTTCACATGGTGAAGTTGAAGAGAGCATTTAAATGTAATTAAGGACTCTAATAAGTGCTTTGAGTTAAGCCAAAGGAGATTTTTCTGGGTTTTGAAAGTGAGTCTTTCAGTGGAAAATGTATGACTTCCTTCAACACAGAGGTGCTCTCCTGCTGGCCTTGAAGTGAGCTGCTAGGTTGCAGGAGGGCTTTTGGAAGGGGCACAGGGCAGAGACCTAAAGGCTGCCTCTAACAGCTCAGAGTGGTCTCAGGCCTGCTGCCTCAAGTAACAACACACACTGATGTGTTTCTAATCACTGCAGAGGATTTCCTAGAGGAAGAAATCAGAAATCAACACCACATCATGCTCTGAAATACGGCAGGTAGAAGGCAATCTGGAAATGGGCATTTGGAGAATGCTACTTAATAAGTGATACCCGATATAATGCCTAAGCACTGTAATTTCCAAACACCATTAACAAAAGAAACAGTAAATTTAATTATGTAGTAAGAAAATCGTGACCAAGATATATAAAAATGAGATATCCTTCCAAGAAAGCCTGAGTAGAGTACAGAGTGAGTGAATATGTGAAGAAACTTGTTTGAAATCCAAGTGTAGGTATGTTTAATATTTTGCTAGTTTTCCTTTATTTGACATGACAAGTGAACAGAGATCTTGATGAAGCTTTCATATTAAAAGCAACAACAACAACAACAACAACTCATTTTGACCAAAAATTTACATCTTAAAAGATTATTTCACTCTGGGCTGAGATGCAAAACACCACCTCTTGCTTTTCTCATGTTTGTCTCTGAAATTTTATAATCTTTCTTTTTCTGATTTCCGGAGACTCAATCTAGGTGCCCTGAGCAGCATCAAAACTTGAGACTGAACAGAGGGCGCCTGGTTGGCTCAGCCGGTTAAGCGTCTGAATCTTGGGTTTGGCTCAGGTCATGAGCTTATGGTTCATGAGTGCAAGCCCTGGGGCAGGCTACTTGCTGACAGCGTGGAGCCTTGCCTGAGATTCTCTCTCCCTCCCTTTGCTCTTCCCCGCATGTGTTGTCTCTGTCTCTCTCTCAGAATAAATAAATAAATTTTAAAAAATTGTTTTAAAAACCTTCAGATTGAATAGAAATGGTGACATCTGCATTGGCATTAAATTGAACAGGGCAATAGGATACCCCACCGAAGCCAGGATCACGGAAAACTCACAGCAACCTGACTCATTAAATGAAGACCATACATGACGATGCTATATCCATACAGTGAAATACTAGGTACCGATTACAAATTTTGTCCTCAAAATATTTAATGACTTCAGGAAACATTAGCAGTGGTTAAAGTGAAAAAAAAAAAAAGGATCTTACTCTGAGGGCTATTTTGTTAAAAAAAAAAAAACCTCAGACAGAAGCAGCAGCTCTTAGCTCTAGATTGTGAGATTATATGTAATCTCATTTTAAACAGGCTTTTTCTTTTATGTACTTTTATATATTTATGTTGTTCATTAGCATGCAAATTTAAATGAATTTTATTATTTTTAGAATCAGAAAAAAATCAGCTGGGGAAATTAAGCTTTATAGCAAAGCATTAGAATTTGAAATGATCTAGGTGGGCTATAAAAAGTGAACAAAATGCAATCACTGAATCCCTTCCAGCTTCCAGATGCCCTGATTCTAAGTTCACATAGGGACATGTACAAAGAGAGGAACGTTCTATGGCATTTAGCCAATGTCTATAGTTCACAATGTATCATAAATAAAACATTACTCACTTCCTTAACTATAAAAAGTGGTTGTCACATCAGGATGCGCCTTATGATATCTTCCAGCTGTAAAGTCTATAGTTCCATGTTCTGTGACTCACTGGTGTTGAGTTCTTATAGATTTTCAGACTTGGGTGGTATTTAGAAACTTCATTTGTTTAAAAAAAAAACAAACCCTGAAAACATGTAACCTTAGAATCTGTTATATTATGAAGGAGCTGGTACCAGCAGAAAGACAGCCCATCATGGCATTGCCAAGGTCATAGGCGTGAGCTGGGACCAGATTGCCTGTGGTTAAATCATGTCACTGACATACTGAGTGTGTGAGTTGAGGCAAGTTAGTTAACCTCTCTGTGCTTAAATTTTCTCCTCTTGCGATAAGTCCTGAACTCAAAGGGTTAGAACAATGATTAAATTAATTAACAGACATAAAGGACTTAGGACAGTGTCTAGCACAGGTTCAATAAATATTAGTTATTATTATTTTTTCACCTGCTTAAATTAGGGAAAAAATGAGTCAAATGAAAAGCAGCCCGTGGGGATTAGAGTGATTTATTCCACATTAGAAATGGGTAAGCAGGGCATCTAAAATTTCTCAGTCAAAGCAACCTTATTAACTTTCACGATTGCTTCTCTAAAATCTGATATTTTACCTTTAAAAAGGATGGAGGAGAAATTATGTGGCCATATTGCTAAAGATGGTAAAATAACTCTGAGATTCTAGCTCAGAGGCGGGAGGATTCTGCACATAACCTGGTTTGCCAATTTATTTTTTACCTTTCTTTCAAGGCCACACTCAAATACCATTTTCTCTGTTAAGATTTTCTGTTTATCAAAAATAGAATAGCTGTCTATCTCCTCTATAGTCATCCTTTGTGTTAGTATGTGCACCACCATCTTTACAGATTCTTATTTTGTACGAAAATGTAAATGTTTATTCTCCAGTAAAGCGTATTAATGATTTATTCAATAAACATTTATATAGTGCTCACTGTGTTCCAGGCTCTGCTCTAAGCACTTGGCAAATATGATCTCATTTAAGCCCGTGGGAGACTGCAGAATACAGCAAGGATGCTTCCCACCTGTGTTTGCACACCGTTTTGTGACGTGACCTTGCCACGACTCTCAAATCTCCTCTAAAAGGTATTGCCCTGTGTCTTGTTTTGACAGTAAAATGAGCAGAAGTGACGTTTTGTGAATTGGGAGTTTAAGCTGAAAGAAGTCTTTCAGCTTCTGCTCTTGCATTCTTGCTACCCTGAGATGGCCAGGTAGACAGAGCCACACCAGCCTCTCTGAGTGTCAGCAACGATGCAGAGAGACTGGACAGTCAATGACTACATCCACCTACCACATAGCTGAGTGAAGTTCTTACATCAAAAATCCTCAGTGAAATCACAGAATGATTCCAGCAAATGTGGTTCCAACTACTAAGTTTAATTTGTCTTGTAGCAAAGGCTAACTGATATATTCCTCATAATATTCAAATGAGCTAGGTATAATACTATCTCAATTTTACATATGAGCAAGCTGAAGCAGATTAAATGAATTGTTCAGGATTACATGGTCAATGCATGGCAAAAACACGTTTTAAATTCACAATATGTAGTCTCAACCATCAAGTTCATCTGACTTCTTTAAATTCATATTCCATTTTGTGGCACCTGGGTGGCTCTTTTGGTTAAGTGTCTAACTTCAGCTCAGGTCATGATCTCAAGTTTGTGGGTTCCAGCCCCACATTGGGCTCTCTCCTGTCAGTGTAGAGCCTACTTTGGATTCTCTGTGTCCCTCTCTCTGCCTCTTCCCCGCTTGTTCCTGTGTGTGTGTGTGTGTGTGTGTGTGTGTGTGTGTGTGTACTCTCTCTCTCTCAAAAATAAACATTTAAAAATAAATGAGTTCATATTCCATTTTAGTCTCTTCAATTGTACAAACATTTATGAAACTTATTTGTCCTCATATTTTAAAGGATTTCTTTCTTTCTTTCTTTCTTTCTTTCTTTCTTTCTTTCTTTCTTTCTTTCTCTCTTTCTCTCTCTTTTTCTTCCTTTCTTTCTTGTTTATTTATTATTTTTGAGAGACAGAAGAGACAGAGTGTGAATGAGGGAGGAGCAGAGTGAGAGGGAGACACAGAATCCGAAACAGGCTCCAGGCTCTGAGCTGTCAGTACAAAGCCCAACACAGTGTTCAAACCCATGAAATATGAGATGATGACCTGAGCTAAAGTCAGACCTTAACCAACCAAGCCAGCCAGCGGCTCCCTTTCTTGTCCTCATTAAAAACCACAGGTTCTGCTGACATTCTTGTATTCATTATTGTGTTTGAATCTTCCAACTATCTTCTGAGGTAGGCAGGCCAAATGTCAACATTTTCAGGCCATAGATTTGAGACAAAGACTCCTAGAGTCTAAGTATAATGCCCAAAGTTATATGAGTAGCAAGAGGGTAGAGTCTAAAATATATTCTCTTTTGGGGCACCTGGGTGGGATTCTGTGTCTCCCTCTCTTTCTCGGCCTTTCCCCCACTTGCACTCTGTCTCTCTCTCTCAAAAATAAATAAATATTTAAAAAATTATATATGTATATTATATATATATATGTATATATATATATATATATATATATATTCTCTTTTTACACATATTGCCTAAGGTACCAAGTGTCAAGTTTTACCTCAAGGTGCACATATTAAAATATCTTGCATGTAGTAGGTTTTCAATAGATGTTTATCATAGATAAATGCAATGGGGCGTATCGTTTAACTTTTGCATAATTTATCTCTCTTTGTCCTTTGCAAATGAGGCCATTCATATTCCTTATTTATATTTCTTCATTGCTGATTTCACATGCCACAAAATATGACAAAGAACAGCCCTCCTAGCTATCAGGAGTGGTGACAACAAAGCAGTGATACCCAGAGAGAAATGAATCTCTCTTCTCGCTGTCTCCTACGTGTTTCAATTCGGTACCGGGGGATTTCAGGTGACAATCACCTTACAATATGACAGCTTGTGAAAGGAACAGATAGGCTTGTAAAAGGCATATAGACAGAATGATAGGTCATACGCTCAGGGACAGCAGGTTTTTGGCATAAATATATGGCAGAAAAAGGAGGGTAGTTAATGGACAATCACTCTGTAAAATCAGATTTGACCTCTACAGAGCAAAGTTATGAGATTTTTTATTACAGTCCCATTATATATATATATATATATATATGTATATATATATATATAAAAGAGAGAGAGAAAGAGACATATATACAGAAAGATATATATATCTTTACTGCTTGAATAACACATATGGTAGTTATGTGATTTAAGAGAGGAAACTTTGGATTATATGTGAGCCTCAAGTGCTGATAAAAGCCCAGACACTTTTGATTTATAATTAAATGAATAAATATTACCCATCTTTGGCACACTAAATATCAGGACTCCTGACCTATTCAGATGCTAATGTCTCATTGAAGTCCTCTGTCCATTGCCTTGGGGAAACAGGGCTTATGGGAGAGTCATTAATGCCAGCCCCAGGAGGTTGAACTTTAAGAACCAATGCAAACACCACCAGGAAGGCAAGATCTATTTAAGCAAAGAGGATGTACAGAATGGAAAATATAAATAAAAGTATGCTGTTCTTCCTTCCTCTTCCCTTTCCTCCCACAGCTGGGTCTTTTGGGAAGATAGAGATAAGAAGGTTTGTCACTTTAGCAAAGTGAGTTCACTGACAAACTTGAGAAAAAGTAGGAAGCAAATTGATAATATAACTATAACAGTTTAAAATATTTCTAGTGCAAGAAGCCTTCAAGCTCCTGACAGAACCTGAGCCACCCTGGGTCAAACTTAATTTTAGATGCTGTACATTACAAAGCAGTCATGTGTTTATTTTCTTTGAAATCTCTTTTATGCTAAGAAATCCAGAACCCTAAAGGTGGAAACAGGAAAGTGAGAATAGGAGAGAATCAGATACCAAATAATTATGGAAGATTGAGCCAACATATCTAAGAAAATAGAGGATAAAGTTGGCACATTTTAATTATTTCTTTCTCGTCTTTTTCTTTTCTCCTGGTACAAAAGGACATTAATGATTGAAATATTTAAATCCTAGGATCTGGACTTAGAATTGAAATACATTCAACACTGATACAGTGAGAGAACATGATGTACATATGATGGTTATATGCCACGAATCTGGACCTAGAATAATGCTGCTAGTTCTAAGAAAAGCACTTGATCTTCTAACTTCCTGCCTTCATGATAGTTTCATTTCTCAGAAAAAGGAGGGATTTGTTTCACATTTCAGAGATTTTGCATATTGACCCCTTCTTACCTGTGGTGTTTAACTAATAGAAAAGGCAGCACAAAAATGAGCACAAGGCTTAAGGAATGATTTACGCTTTGTTACCCCATGATATGGCCCAGAAACTGTCTAGTGTACATCCTAAACAGGACTTCCTACGTTTCTTTCTTCTTTCCTTCCCCACCCCCTCCATAAATGCCCTTAACCTAGACACTGGTAAAAGTCCAGATTAGGAAGATTCTGTCTGGGAAAAGTCATGTTTGTATAGCAAACTCTGTGTGTATACGTCTGTTTCACATGGTAAGCACAAGATTTACAAGAAGAAGGAGACAAACTGCTGCTTAAAGTCATCATTTACCTTAATGTGTCCCATAGCACCGGTCTGATGGGGCACCTTCCTGTGAGGAGCTCAGAAAGGGTTTGCAAATACCTTACCACCGCTTCCTCTGAAGAGTGGGATGGAAATCCATTAGCAAAATATGAGGATGTGGGAGGAAAAGCTCTCTTCCTTCTTCCTCTAATGAAGAAATGGTGGGAATTGATACTTACAACCAAAATTGGACTAATAAGGCAAGTGACTAAAATAGTTTCAAAAAAACAAGAAATTTACTCCCACGCCTATTGCTTTAACAGCACAGTTCTGGACAAAGATTATTATAGGATTTAATATTCTTTGTTCAAAAAGGAAGGAAAGAAGGGAAGGAGGGTGAAGAAAGGAGGACAAATCATGAAAAAACTATTACCATAATTTCATAATTGGAAAAGAGGGAAATCAGAGAATAGTTAGTGGTGTATTCCATCCATTTAAGAAATAAAGAAGAAAACTTATTATTAAAAAAAATTAGTAGTATATTGTCAAAGCAAAAACAGACCCGGACAAAATCAGGCCAGCAAGGTAGACTTCATCCAAGGTTACTGAAAGGAGGAAGAGAGGCCAGAACTCAGCCTGAACCCAATTCTTCTGATATAAAGGACAAGAGTATTTTAAGGGCTGGAATGGGAGAGATTGCAGACTGAGTTGCCATTACTTAAAAGAAATGTAAACTAAGGTAAGAGGTAGTTTCATAGTTCAGAGCTTGATTCCCCTGAAATCTCCTAACCTCCTGTAGAAACTGAAAGATTGGAGGGGGTGCTTCCTTGATGATTACCTGTCAAAGACTATTCCCTGGTCCTTGAGAAAGACATTTCTGTGCTATAAACTGGCTAGAGCCTTTTTCAAAAGATTTACATCTCAAAGAGGAAGAAGAATTTAGAATGACAGGTGTTTTAAACCAAATGTTCTAGAAAAAAGGGAGTCAGGGGTCCACTCAGGAAAAACATGTCTAAATTTAGTTAAGCTGAAGGAAATGTTAAAGCCTATTTTGGTTGATATCATAAACATGATTATTTTTTTAAATGTTTACTTATTTATTTTTGAAA
The DNA here is from genome assembly GCF_006229205.1 of Suricata suricatta. NCBI lineage: Eukaryota > Metazoa > Chordata > Mammalia > Carnivora > Herpestidae > Suricata > Suricata suricatta. The sequence continues at coordinate 158,937,966 of NC_043700.1, read as the reverse complement.
TGGAAAGAGCAAAGTGGGAGAGAGGCAGAAAGAGAGGGAAACAGAATCCCAAGCAAGTTCCACACTGTCAGCACAGAGCCCAAAGCCGGGCTTGAACTCACAGTTGTGAGATCATGACCTGAGCAGAAACCAAGAGTCAGATATTTAACTGACTGAGCCACCCAGGTGCCCCTAAACAAGAATTTTAAAATAGGCTGGAGGACATTTTAAAATTTTTCTCAAACAAATGCTGATAATTCAAATAAAGAATAAAAAGGAGTTGTCTGACAGATGAATATGGCTGTTCAGTGAGTTTTCTGAAGAACATGGGTTTATGGAGAACATACACCCAAAAATGTTTTCTGATAAACAAAACTGAACATTGAAAGGATAATATCACAAAATAATGTACAAGATTTAGTGTGCCAGTGATGCATAGAGACTTGACTTGGCACTAATATTTTCAGCTACAAACAACTTTCTAATAATTAAAAGAAAACTCAAAATACATTTAAAAAATAAAATAAAGAAAGCAGGAGGACAACTCTGAGTCAAGTATTGTAGTGTTTTAGTAGAAGAAGCTAGGCCCACCCAACCTTGGAATTCTTAACCAGGGAGGTTGATTTTAAAATAAGAAATGCTAAAAGTGCCTGGATGTCTTAGTTGGTCATTATCTCATGGTTCATGGGTTCGAGCCCCGCATCAGGCTCTGTGCTGACAGCTAGCTCAGAGCCTGGAGCCTGCTTCAGATTTTGTGACTCCCTCTCTCTCTGACCCTCCCCTGTTCATGCTGTCTCTCTCTCTCTCAAAAAAGAAAGAAAGAAAGAAAGAAAGAAAGAATGAAATGTTAAAGCAAACATCATTAAAAGGAAATTAAGCCTTAATAAGAAAAATTACAGGCAGAATATCCAGACATTTGAAACAAAATAAGTATTCAGGCCCACATCCCCTGAAAAGATCTTAAAGCTCAACAGTTCAACATAATCCAAAAGCCCTGGAATACTTGTGGAGGGGGATGCAAAAATGTTCCCAACAACATGGTTGAGAAATCATGGAAAACAAGGAAAATGTTGAAAGATTTTTTGAGTTACAGAGTGTAAAATGGAAAACTTCAAAATTTTATCAAACACAAATTTATCACATGGTTCTTCGGTAGTCTTGACATTGACATTTATTTCAGTTGCTCTGTGGGAATGACTGCTGTGATTACCCACATATAAAAAGAACCAACTTTTTTTCTAATTTAGGATTTATGATGATTCCAATATGAGACTATTTTGAATGAGAAGAGATATTGTCTGACTTCTCTAGAAAACACTTCTGTGGGAAATCTTTTTATGTAGATATGAAATATGCATGAATCTATCATAATCCATGATTTGTCAAGACAATCATTTTTGTCACTCTCAACAATACTAAAATAATTTTAATAAAATATCAAATATCTATTTTTACTTGTTAAAACCCTTTACTTGTTTTTTTTAATGCTTATATTTGAGAGAGAGAGAGAGAGAGAGAGAGTACAAGCAGGGGAGAAGCAGAAAGAGAGAGGAAGACAGAATCCAAAGCAGTCTTCAGGCTCTGAACTATCGACCCAGAGCCCGAAGTGGGGCCCAAACTCGTGAACTGTGAGCTCACGACCTAAGCCAAAGTCAGATGCTTAACCGACTGAGCCACCCAGGGGCCCCCAACCCCTCTGGTTTTATATGTAATATAAAATAAACCAAACCACAGGAGTGCCGGGGTGGCTCAGTCTGTCAGGCCATTGGGCATCCACCTTGGGTTCAGGTCATGACCTCTCAGTTCTGTGAGTTCAAGCCCACATAGGTCGGGCTCTATACCGACAGCCTAGAATTGTCTCCTTTTCTCTTTGCCTCTCCATGACTGTCTCTGTCTCAAAATAAATAAACTGAAAAAAGTAAATAATAAAAGTAAACCAGACCACATTCAAATATTTGCTGTCATCTTCATGTTACATCTCAAACAAATTTTAAATAAGACTTACTATCAATGGTTTATCTAATAATGTGAGATTTCTCTCTCACAAGCAGTAATGTAAGAATAAGAATATTATTATAGGTGAAAATCGACTTCAGAATTTCTTTTGCCTTTTTTTTTCTTCCCATTTTAAAAACAAACACCAACAAAAACTGGTCATTTCTCTTCCATTATCAAAATATGCCCTCAAAAATGATTCTGATACTAGTAATTTAAATTTGAAAAGAATTTAATTTAATTGTTTACCTCTTCCTTCAAGGTAACTGTATTTAACCAGTTGAATCACCTGCACTGTGTCCTTCAGATTTCTCCTCTGTTCCCTAACACTATGGGGCAAGTTAAGTATCACAACATGAATCCTTAAAACATTAACTTATTTACTCAAATGATTATCATCTCAATAAGCAATTCAGTAAGTCTGATGTCCCAAGAAATTTCCCAAAACTTAGAGTCCATACAATTCCACTGACCCAACCCTAGACCATCCTAGGATGATCTTATTTTTCTATCACTGAAAAAAACCCTTCAATGTAGATTTTCTGTTTTCTGTTGAATTAATTTGCATACGTATACAGTAAAACTTTGGCTCGTGAGCATAATTTGATCCAGAGACATCCTTGTCATCCAAAGCACTTGTATATCAAAGGGAATTTCAAGAACCATTGGCTTGGTTGTGATCATATGACATTCAGCATTATATACTACTTGTATTGCAAGTCATAGCTCATTTATCAAGTTAAAATTTATTAGACATGTTTGCTCATCTTCAGAACATTTGCAGAACCAGTTCCTCGCAAGCCAAGGTTTTCCGGCATATATTTTTTCCACCATACTACTCTTCACCTGTGTTTGTAATCACTGCAGGTGTAGTGATGAACAGTTTGGGCTCAACTTGATCTGCTCTTTCATGTTTTCAAATTAATACTTTCATCTGGGCTCATCTCACTCTTGCAATCACAAGAATGCAAGCATTGTACAGTCTTCTTTCTTTTTAATCCTACCCTGATTTTCTCTAAAGTTGTGGTTGATCTGTGCATGCTCTGCTGAATTCACTGACTTAATACTTGCTATTTCTACTAGCTAAATTCGATATGCCATCTTTATCCAAGTCAATAGACTTCTTATTCCAAACAGAGCTGCTGGAAATGAATTTACTCATTTGGTGTTAAAGGCATTTCAGACAACAAGAAACATTAAGACATATATTTAGGACACATCAGCCTTCCTCATTTCCTCAAAAAAGGATATTTGCTTCAGGATATTCAGTTGTATGTTAATACACGGGTATGCCCCACTTTTTGAAAGTTTCCATTAAGCCACTTTACTCTTATGAAAGACCAATATTAGTACCTGTTTTGGCTAACCAAAGGAAATCCAAAGAGGATTTTCACTTTTATGAAAAAAGGTGAAAATGAAAAAAGCACTCACTGTTTGCAGTGTACACCCTTGTGCAGCAAGAGGGGCCTCCTGAGGCCCCTTCCCAGGAATTCCCCTCCAGCATCTCAGCAACAAGCTGCTGGGGTTCTGAGCTGTGTCTTTGAGCCTCTGGGCTTTATTGCCATTTATTTTGCATCTGTGTCCTAAGGTATCAGAAAAGCCTAAAAGAGGGTTTTTTTGGGGGTCTGGGAAAACTCAGAATTTTTCCATGTAAATTAATGATAATTGCTTTTTCATTTTATGCCATTTCAATTTACAAAAGTTTTCACACTACCCTAGGCTTTTAGATAGTGGTGGAAACCTTTATTGGTAGTAGGCAAAGAAATGTATGGTATTTTCGCCACTCCATTCCCTCACTCCTTCCTCTGCGATTGGAGTCCTAGCCAGTTATTCACCAGATTACATCACAGCCTCCTCATTTGACTCCTCATCTCCAACGTGACCTGTACTTTGTCTCCACAGGACTTACTGTCCCACCATTTTTTGCATTTACCTATGAATAGTCAACCAGCAGCTTTTACTTTATGGAACACGCCCGCCATTCTCTTTCATGTCTCCTTGCCTCCGCCATCACAGCTCTTCTCAGAATACTTGTCACCCCTCTTCTCCTCTTGGTTGAATCTTTATGGTTCATGGATTATCTTCCTGAAAAAGTGTCCAGGCCCCTCTTGCTTCTCTGCTGGGCTGTTCTCCTATTACAGCCAATGAATGGCTGCGTAAGAACTCTAGCCCTCCAGCATAACACATTCTCCTTTATTTCTGTAACTCTTCCACCAAGCTGCGTGAGTCTCTTAAAGTTAACGTCTTTACTGTTCACACAATGTTTCTCAATGAAAGTGCTATTAACAACGTTTTAGGTGGAATTATTCTTTTTTATGTGAAATGTCCATTCATGGCCCCAACCAAATAAATCAAATTTCCAAATGCCCATTAAGTGGATTCTATTATCTTCGTTAAAAACCATTATCCCAGAGCTCCAATATGTAGTGTAAAGAAAACAATTCAATGAGTGTTGAATAAATTAAAGAATGGGTAAATGAATGGATTAATGATGGATGAATAAATACTTTTTCCTTAAAATGAATTCAAATTTCCTTGTTGGTTTTTGATAAATGGAAAATAACTGTTGTTTTTTCTCAAATATCTGTAATCACTCTGAACCAATTCTTCTTTTAGGCAATTTCTATGTGACAACTTCTTAAATGATGCTGATGCTAATAATACAGATACTATCTTAATTATTTTAATTTCATAGTCAGATAAATTTTTAGTTACTATAGGTCTCCTACTAACCTTAATGCTTTAGCCTACATATATTCACAACTTTCATAAGTGAAAATTATTTTCCTTTTTATAAGATGCTGCATAACAGTCAGTTATTATTAGAATATGGCCATTCCATGAAGTCTGACATATACCAACATTTCTTTCTAGACATATGAAAAAGTATTACACATTGCAAAAGATTTACCCCTGAGATCAGTGTGTGTTGCTTTAGCAGAATAGAGAGAATGCACCATAGATTAAGTTTTTATCAATACTTCAGAGTTTCAGAGCATGTCTTTTAGGTGACGTGAAAAAAAATGTAGCTTTTGTAAGTATGTAAATAGTAGTTGTGTAGTGTTAAATAATAAAAATTAAACCACATAAATGTTATTTATTTATGATTAATTAATTAATTAGTTTATTTTTAATTTATTTTGAGAGAGAGAGAGAGAGAGAGAGCGAGCATGCAAGCAGGGGAGAGGCAGAGAGAGAAGGAGAGAGAATCCCAACCAGGCTGTATGCTCAGTGCAAAACCTGACGTGGTGCGGTATTTCACATTAGTGAAATCATGACCTGAAAGCCAAAATCAAGAGTTGAATGCTTAACCAACTATGCCACCCAGGGGTCCCTAAATCAAGTAGATTTTAAAGATCTACTGGTTTTATGAATCAATCTCTGAATGGGACAGCATCCTATGTAGTTAATAGAGGGGAGGTCCAAAATGCTACAGGAAAGGAAAGGCTTTTAAACATAGGACAACAGGGGCAACTGGATGGCTCTGTTGGATTAGTGCCCGGCTTTGGCTCAGGTCATGATATCATAGTTTGTGAATTCGAATCCAACATCAGGCTCATCATGCTGTGGGATGCTCTGTCCTCCTCTCTTTTCCCCCTCATCAACTTGTGCTCTTTCAAAGTAAATAAATAAAAAAATAAATATTTAAAAAATAAAGATAAGACAAGGAAATCATAAACAGAAAAAAAAGGATTATTCAAGGTATGTTATCTTCATCTGGGAACAAATAAATCTTAGTAGGAAGACTATCTCAACTTCCTTTGGGGGAATGAAGAATATCCATGTGACAAATTACAATATTGGTGCTAACTAGACAATTCCTGCCTAAGGGATAAAGGATCGATTCCTGGGGTGTTGAAACTGCAGTTTGGTGAGATATTAAGTCTTGGTGGACTAACTTGGGGCTTTAACCTAAGTGATGCCATTTTGGGTCAACATGAGCCCGTAGAAAATTACTACTCTATTGGTCTCTCACTATAAAAATAAGCTTAGGCATTGTCAGTTACAAGGGAGAAAAGTACTTTCTATCAATGGAAGTTGTGAGCATATGAAAGCTTCAACTTCTTCGAACTTAGAAAACCTATATAAAATTATACATTATCTAAGAAACGTATATATAACACACATCTATATACACTTGCTTTGGAATGGTAAACTTATCTTTCCTTAATTACATTAGAACACTAGAAATTACATTGCAAGTTTCAATAAAAAATCCCTGATAGATAATGTAGCAAAAACTTTATATAAACAATCAGTATCATCCTCACTTTCTACTAGTGAATTCTGTAGGCTTCTGCAATAATTTATTTTCTTCTATACCCAATGTCTTAGCCATACTCATTCAATTCTCTCACTTTTTAGAACTGCCCTTCTCCCAAAACTCCACTGCCAATGCTGGAAATCCAAGAATGGGCATAGGTTACCAAGAAAGATCCTGGAACCTAGAGTCAGAAAACTAGTTTCTGTCCTTTGCTAATGACTGATCTTTGAGCTTTAGCCTCTCTGAATCTTTTCCTTCATCCATAAAATGATGATAAATGTAACTTCACCTTAGAAATCTGGAAAATATTTGTTATGTGCAAATAACTAATCTGTGCCTAACATATTAGATTGTCACAAAAAAGTTTGCAAGCTTTCCCCCCCCAATATTTTAACAACTGAAAGCTGGGCAACAGTTTATAATTAAGGTACATCTAGGTTGACTAAGTGACTTTTTAGACTTGGGCTACCTACCTTCATGTTTCTTTATCATAGGAGAAAAAGAAAGTACTAACTTGAGGATTTCACCATTTTGTGGTAGATTTCTGCTATAGTCTTCTGAACTTAATCCTACCTGACACAATATTTTATTTGCAGGCACCTAGACTCTATCTCTCTTAAAATTAGCTTATTTTATATTCCTCCAAACTTGATCATTCTTGTATATTCCTGATCACAATTTAGATAATTCCCATTTACCAAGTTAAACAGTTCAGGATTCCAGAGGTCATCCTGAATTTCTGTCTCTTCACATTCACTTCAATGTCTCACAAGAATCTAAAATTCAATTGCTCAAAATTGAACTCTTCATCCTTCCCCTGAATCTTTTCAGAATCTCCCACCTTTTTCCTGTTTTGGTCATCATTTACTCAGTCATGTTTGTCAGAAACTGACAATGATCCTAGGATCCTTATTCTATTTTAATTGCTTCATATGTAATCAGTGACAAATCCAAGTGCTTCTTCTTTCTTAGCTTCTAATATCTGTTCTCTCATTTCTCATCTTACTGTTCCAGACTTTCTCAATACCTCTGAATAGGACTGTCCCCCCATCAATCCAATCCTCGCTGCCTTGTGTTGTCAGAGTGGTCTCCCTAAAATGTGAATTTGATCCCTATTATCTACAACACAAAGTTCACACTCCTTTACATGCTGCTTCTGGATTGTGCTCTTTCCCTCCATCCTAAAATCTCCCAGCTTTCAGTCTTTTTCTTCAAATCATACCACTTACTGTCCCTTTTGTAACTCCTACAGATTTTAGGGTTATTTTCTCATATATTGAATATTTTCTGAGCATAACTTCTGTCTTTGCTCTTGACAATTTTAATACTCACGTGGATGACATTTTTGATATCCAGGTCCATCAGTTCCTAGCATATCAATTGTACTTCTTTTTTAAGCTTTTTTAGTGGTTGTCCTAGAGTTGGTTATACACACTTACAGCTAATCCAAATCCACTTTCAAATAATACTATGCCACTTCACAGGTGATGTACATACCTTATAATAACAGAATTTTTCTAATTTCTTCCTTCTGTCCCTCATATTATTGCTGTCATTCAAATCAATGTAATCATCAAATGCGTAGTTGCTATTATTACTGCTGTTATCAGAACAGTTAAGAATAAGAAAAGCAAGTTTTTATTTTACCTCCACTAATTCCTTCCCTAATGCTCTTCCATTCTTTGGTTTTTTTTTTTAATGTTTATTTATTTTTGAGAGAGAGAAACAGAGCACGAGGGAAGGGATACGAGAGATGGGGACACACAGAGTCTGAAACCAGCTCCAGGTTCTGAGCTGTCAGCATAGAGCCCAAGTGGGGCTCAAAGTTGAACATTTAACTGACTGAGCCACACAGGCACCCCAGTTTTTTAATGTTTGTTTATTTTTGAGAGAGAGAGAGAGAAAGAGAGAGAGGCAGAGTGTGAGTGGAGAAAGGGCAGAGAGAGAGAGGGAGTCTTCCATTCTTTATACAGATGCAAGCTTCTGACCTCTATCACTTTTCTTGTCTCTGAAGAACTTCTTTTAAGAATTCTTTCCAGGGCCTTCTGGGTTGCTCAGTCGGTTAAATGTCCATGATGTTGCAGTTCTGGAGTTTGAGCCCCGTGCTCTGTGCTGTCAGCTCAGAGTCTTGAGCCTGCTTCAGATTCTGTGTCTTCCTCTGTCTCTGCCTCCCCATCCCCAGTTTATGCTCTGTCTCTTTTTCTCTTTCTCAAAAATAAACATTAAAAAATTAAAAATAATAATTTCTTGTCAGACAGACCTCTTGGCAAGAAATTATATGAATTTTTGTTTATCTACAAAAGTCTTTATCTCTCCACATATAAGGATAATTTCATATGCTATGGAATTCTAGACAGGGGTTTTTGTTTTTGTTTTTCTTTTTTTCCCCTCTCTCAACAGGTAAAAATGCCACTCCACTCTCATCTTGTTTTTGTGATTTCTGAGAATTTGATATAATTCTTATCTTTGCTCCAAAGATTTTTTCTTTGTCTTTGAGATTTTGCTGTTTGAATATGATATGCCTGGGTAGAGTTGTTTGTGTGTTTGTTTGATGTTCTGTAAGCTTCTTGGGTCTGAGGCCGGGCGTCTGACATGAGCAAACTCTTAGTCATTATTGCTTCAGATATTTCTTTTGTTCCTTCTCTTTTTTTTTCCTTCTGGTATTTCTGTAATACATATGTAACACCTTTTGTGAGTATAGCATCAGTTTTTGGATATTCTGTTCCATTTTTTTCATCTCTTTTTCCCCTTTACTTTTCAGTTTTAGAAATTTCTATTGATATATCCTTATGTTCAGAGATTCTTTCTTCAAAGGTATTCAGTCTACTAATGAGTCAGTCCATCAAAGATATTATTGATTTCAATTACAGTTTATTTTCTCTCTAGCACTTCCTTTTGAGTCTTTTCTTAGGTTTTCCATCTCTGCTTACACACCCATCTGTGCTTGCCTGTTAGCTCCTTTTTCCATTAGAGTTCCTTTTACTTGTTTGTATGATAATTCCAACATTCCTGCCACATTTGAGTCTGGTTTTCAGGCTTGTTCTGACCCTTCAAACTGTGTTTTTTCTGTTTTATTATGCCTTGTAAATTTTTGTTGAAAGCCAGAAATGACATACTGAGTAAAAAAAATTGCAATAAATAAGCCTTTAGTAACATGGTGGTGAGGTGGGGAGGGGAGGGGAAGCATTCCTATGCATAAATCTCAGGTGGCCCTGTGTCCTTGGATTGTGAACTTCACCTGTTTCTTAGATTCCTGAGCCCTGGCCCCCTAATGTGGGACAACATAGCTGGAGGGGGCTGGAGTTGGGTGTGGCCCTTCCCCCAGGTCAGTTTTGCTCTGATAAAACCCTGGTAGGTCAGGCTCTGGTAAAGTAGCTTTTCTTGAGGTCAGGCCCTCTCAGAATCCTCTGGCTACTTTCCTCCCCTGCCAAGTTGGAAGCATGAGAAGATTATTCTCCAGTCTTCATTGTGAGAATCTGGTAGAGTCCCAGAAGTAAAATTCACAAATGTGTGGGTATTCTGCCCTAAGATTGGGTTTTTCTTAACTCAGATTTGTCCACAGCGAGCTTCCACCAATTCATCAAGTGAGGTCCAGTTTTCCTTTCCTAGGACTGGGTCCCTCTGAGATTTCCACTAGTGGGTCTCTCGTCTGGTAAGTTGTGATTCTCTGTATCTGTCTGTCTTTCACTTCAATCTAGTAGTTTGCCCTGTGACTTCAACTCTCTTTGATGGATCAAAGAAAAATTGTTGGTTTAGCTTGGCTACTTTTTACCTGTTATGAACACAAAATAATTTCCAAACTCTTTACATGCGAGGCCAGAAACCCAGAAATCAGTTCTGTGACTTCTTTAATGATGTGTCTTCCATGTCATCCCAGCCAATCACTTCCATAGCTTATCTTAGACATTTTCAATATGAGAGGCTGGAAGCCTTCTAAAAATCTTGTTTTAAAGCATATCACCTTAGATCATCACCTCTGTTCTTTCCAATCTCTTCTCTCCAATACACCAACTCTAAAATGATCTTAACTTCACCAGGACCTAAAATAGATGAACTATACCATGTTTCTCTATCCTTCATCACTGACAGATGCTCAGTTTCTGGTTTAATACATGGTCTATCTCTATAGTGACTCTTTGCTTATTCACATAATATCCGTGTCTCTTTCTTATTTCTCTAAGTTATCTGAAAACATTCCAACCCTAATTAAATTTACTTCTTTGCATGCTCAATTCCTATCCCTAAGCCGTTGAATGTTGAAGAGAGCACTCATTCATGCTAACTGGTCTTAACTTCTGATCACCACAAATTTCTAGTGGGTCTTTAATGCTACCCTGCATTATTCTATATGTACACACTCTTCGAGACAATTATTTCATAATGTTTTTTGCTCTTCAAATTTCTAACTACTGTTGCTTTATCTGTAATAACTTTCAAATTGATATCTGTCGTCAGCCTCCTACCTAGAACCGAATGCGCACGCACCTATCGCATGTCTCCACTATGATGTCTGTTGTGTACCTGAAATTTATCCCAGTCAAAACCAGCTTCTCCCTCTTGTCTTCCGGTGTGTTGCCCTCACATCTCCTCCACCTATGGAAAGTTGCACTCTATTCCTTCAGGTGCTCAGGTCAGAAATCCTGGTCCAAAGGTCTAAATGCCACCATTTCTTTCCAAGATTATTGCAACCTAACTGGCCCACCTGCTTCTACCTTTGTATTCCCCACAATACACTCAACACTAAAGCCAACATGATCCACTTAAAATTCAACACTGATTGCGTTACTTTTTGCTGAAAACCTTCAACAGCTCCTCCCATTTCACTCAGAAAAGCCAATGTGTCCATACCCATCTACACAGTGTGATGCTGTTAGTGCTCTGACCTCATTCTCTACCCGTCTTTCCCTCTCACATTTTGTTCCAGTCATGTCAGCCTCCTCACTCCTGACGTGTCGGCATATTCTTGCTCAAGGGCATTTGCATTTGCTATTCCTTGTGTCTAGATTCTTGTCCTATCTCTCCTAATGGCATTTTCCTTAACTTAAAAACAATTTTTAATAGACCATTTTTGGAAGAATTTTAGGTTTTTATAAAAATTGAGTGGAATGTAAGTACAGTTCTCCTGTTTCTCCTCACCCAGCCTTCTGAGCTTCCCGTATTATTAAATGTGGTACGTTTGTATAGTTGATAAATAATATTGATAAAATATAACCCACTAAAACCCATAGTTTACATGTTTACATTAAGCTTTATTCTTTGTGTTGTAAATTTTGTGTTTTGAAATATGTATGACAGGAATCCATCATTATAGCATCACACAGAATGGTTTCACCGCCCTTAAAAATCCTTATACTCCACTTTTTCATCTCTTTCCCCTTCCACCTGAACTCCTGGCAACCGCCTATCTTTTTACTGCCTCCATGGTCTTACTTTTTCCAGATGCCATATACTTAGAATCACACAGTATGTCCATTAACTGTCCAGACTTATTTATTTTCTTTACTTATCAATACCCATTTAAGATTCTTCTAATGTCTTTCTATGGCTTGATAGCTCATTTCCTTTTATCACTGATATTTCATTGCATTGGACAAACTATAGTTTGTTTATACATTCACCTATTGAAAGACATTTCAGTTACTTCCAAGTTTTGACACTTATGAACAAAACTGCTATAAACATTTGTTTTCAGGCTTTTGTGTAGCCATAAGCTCTTAACTCATTTGGAAAATAACAAGGAGTGTGTTTGCTAGATTGTTTGGTAAGAGTATGTTTAGTTGTTTAAGAAACAGTTAAATAACCTTCCAAAGGTTTCCTTAACTTTTCAAGTTCTTTATTCAAATATCACCTTCTCCATCAAAACTTTCCTAAGGATCCTACTGAAATTTGTAAGTTATTGTACCTCAGTCATGACCTTGAAACTGGCTTCTCATTGTCTTTACTGCAAACCACTAATCATTATGTAGCATATCATATATCTTACTTATTGAGGTGTCCCCGATGATCTTCCTCAATTCCATTAGAATATAAGATCCATGAGAGTGCAGACATTTTTCCTTTTTCTTCTTTAGAAGCTTGGAACACCAAAGAGATCATAAGGACCATTTAAAATTATTTGTTGGAAGAGATGAATAAATTTAGAACAATAAATTTTTAAGAACAGCAAAGGGTTTGAGAGCTTGCCCTATTTACAAGCTTACAATTTAGCCTATTATAGTTTTAGTCCTGGTAGAAAAAATGAGACTTCTGGGTCATAGACAAAGGATTTTATTATTTATGAGGCAGCACGCAGTATGAGCTTCCTATATATATGGTTCCTCTTGCTCCCTGAATCCCACGGAACCAATACTAACGAGGGTCCAGGCAATTGTTGCACACATGGGTTTGTATCACACCTAATGAAACCCAAGATTAGACAAATCCAATCTTTTAGACTGGGCTGCAAGAAAACCTGCTAAGCTCTTGCAGTGGAGAAAGATAGTCTATTATACTGGACACGGAACAAACCTTACTTCTGCTCCAAGTTTATTTGATAACATCCTTGAAAAGAGAGTCTGCAACAAAATATATCAGTGCCTTTGTCTCCAAGATGTATTGACACACAAGAGACTTCTGTGAATTGTTAACCAATCATAGTGACCCAGCTCATTTTTATCTTCCACACATTTTTCTACCCATCCCTGAAGGAGTAGCCGGCACTCTAAGCTATTTGGAGATGTCCAAGTGAGTCATGTTACTTCATTTTTTTCAGTATTTTTGCTTCCTTGCCTTGGAAGAATTTTGACATCCCACTTCACCTGGTGTTCCCCAATTTCTACTCAGTAAGTATCTTCTTTCAGGACTGATGTGGAATATTACTTCCTCAAAAAAAGTGCTTCATAACTGTTATTGAGACTCAGAGATTATATGTCAAAGCAAATGAATTCACTTTCAGAATTTTCTGCTTAAAGAAAAGACTCCACTGAGTCATCTTTGTATCTTTGTAATGACCATGCTATTCTGGTCCCTGCACTGAGCCCTAGACAGACATCTGTCAAAGCACCTGTTACCTGTTTACAAATATCTCCTATGGTCAAGAGGCTCAGTCCCACTGGGTCTTGAGATACTGATAAGTCACAATTTATGGTAGAGATTGGCAAACCTAATTATAACCAATAATAAAGTATTGGAATTTGTCTCTGTTTCATTTAAATTTTAACAGTTTTAAGATCACTTTTATTTATAAATGACACTTTCATTTCACTATACTCACTTACATGAGAAAGAAAATGATAGAGTAATCTTCCCAAAGAAGCAAAGTGTTTAGGGTATCTAGGCCTGACATCTTCCCAAATTCTTCGTATACCATTAAGATAACTGAAGAACAGTTCTGTTCTTTTTTTATTTGCTAAATTATCTAAAAATCTATTCAGTCCTGAACTTGAAAGGTTACTATGTATGAGGCACCAAATTTGCTACGAAACCAAAAATCCTTTAGTGCAGTATCAAATTGGTACCAGATATATTATTTCCCTCGAGATAATTCTGAAATTTCAGCATCTAAAAGTGATATGATGTCAGTTATAAAGTTATGCTTTTTCCTATACTTTGTTAAAGAAGGAAAAAATAGAACCACAAAACAGTTATTTTTATAACTTTGGGTCACAGCCTCTCTTAACTCGTTGTGCCTTGAGAAGGAAGCAGTTGTGTTGCGTCTCATTGTTCAGTGTACAGAGAACGCTGCAGTCTCTCTTGGGGTGAGTTAACGGGAGGCTTGCAGTTTCAATTCTCAGTTGCCTTCCTTTAATTCATTTGTTACAATATTGCTGGAATTTTTATGTTTTTAATATTTAATAATAGGAAAGCTGCTTCTTTCATATTCTCCTCGGATAGCTGTCTGGCTTTTCTAAGTAAAGTATACAACCATCGTGCATTTATTGGCTCATGCCCCCAAATGAAACCTGAAGATACCAAGTAAATTAAGCCATCTTGTGAAAACAAAAGAAATATGCTGTTGGACTCCAGAAGCTAAAAAGGAAACCCAGTAGTATTAAATGTAGTGCTTTGTCTAGAATCAGTTCACATGATACCATAGGGCATACCCTCCCATAAAAGTAGAAAGAAATAAGTTACGTAAAATGAAACTAAGATTGTATAGCTTTCTTAAAGAAATGATTGTGCCCATTTATGGTAAGAATGAAAGTGTTACATACATCTCAACATTAGTGGCCAAAGTATTTAGGGAGATAAGTCACAGGTATAAGTTCCTTCAGTTTGGAGGCTCATATCACAATTTATTTTGTAATTCCCAAGCTAGCATCATCACTGCTACGTGGTGGAAGTTCAATAACCATGAGCTAAGAGGCAATATAATGAAGCTTGCAGACTTAGGCTAAAATTCCAGTACCCTACCAGTTGCGTGACCTTGGACTAATTACGCAATTCTTCTGAGCTTCAATATTTGTATTTATTAAGTGGGGGCATCAACACATCTTTATTCTATCTCTATCATATTCATCTTTGCAACTAATATATTTTGAGACATTGGTCTGGCTTATTAAGTGCCAAAGAGTCTACTATGCATTTTTTATACAGCATCTCATACAACTCTCAGAACAATACCATGAGGTGTATTTTATTGATGAGGAAACTGAGACCCAGAACAATTAGATCATGTGCTCAAAGTCACACAGCTAATAAAAAACAAAACTTCATTGGAACTGATATATGTCTGAATTAAAAACCTGTCCGTTCATCCAAGCTATGAGATGAAGTTTAAAAATACATCTTCAGAGGCACCTGGGTGGCTCAGTCAGTTAAGCATCCAACTTCAGCTCGGGTCATGATCTCACAGTTTGTGAGTTTGAGCCCCTCATCAGGCTCTCTGCTGACAGACAGCTCAGACCCTGGACCCTGCTTCAGATTCTGTGTCTCCCTTGACACCCTCTCTGTCAGACCCTCCCCCAATCATGATCTCTCTCTGTCTCTCTCTCTCTCTGAAAAATAAACATTAAAAAATACATCATCAGCTTTTTGGCACAATGTCATAAAGAAAATGCTATACCAGTGATGAAGTTTTGGGGTGATGGTCAGGTGGTCCAGAGCAAATGGCCAACAAAGAATTCTTGAAGATGTCTTTGGTGCAAAAAAGGTGACTTTATGAAAGCACAGGAACAAGACCTGTGGGCAGGAAAAGCCGCACTGGGGTCATGACAGGTAATTCATTATATAGCCTCAGGTTGGGAGGATTTCAGGGATAAAGGAAGTCTCTAAGGTATTTTGGAAGCAAAGTTTCCAGGACCTTAAGGGCTAGCTGTTGCTAGGGAAACGACGTTTATTATTATATAATAAAACCTCAGTTGAGGCCCTTCAGATGTAAATCGGGGAGCCATAAGCTTGGAATATGATTGCCAGCTTATATCTTGGGACAGTTGAGATAAAGGAAGTACACTTACAGGATCCTCGAGGTTGGGATAATGTTAAGCTAAGATTCTCTTTTGCCCCCCAGTGAAGTGTCATCATGGAGGCAGCTGAGCTCCTAGATGGAGGTCACCCTGCCAGTTTCAAGGGCTTGTCTATGGGCTGTGGGCAGTAGAGAATTTAATTTTTCATTTGCCTTAGTTTCCCACATCACCATGGCAAGAACTTAAACCCATTTCCTTTGTTCTTGGGTATCCAGGAGTGTCCGAGGGATATCACACAGATTCAACCTGGGGGGAGGGGGGGCATTGTGCTGTTAGCCTGTATGATGCCCTCAGCTTGCCCCGCACTCCCTCACCACTAGATGTGCCCACAGCAGGTATCTACAGGCAGAATTTTACAGAGGTGACAGGACAAAGGAGGGAGTTGGAGAAAGTACTCAGAATTTATTCTTCTTCCATTATCTTTAGGGACTCACACCATGAGTCACTCTCACATAGTCTTCAGATGCAGAGCCTCCAAAACCACTAATGAGTGTGTATAGGGGAGAGAGGAAAATAGACTTTCCTAGAGATAAATACTGACTAAGGGAATCAGTGCCCTGGTGGAGACAGGCAACAGTAAAATAAAGGAACAAACAAACAAATGGGCCCCATAAACTTCTTCTTAACCCCAAGTTATTTTTACTGGTCATTAGAATAGAATGTAATTGTCAGGAAGTGTGAAATCATTGTGAGTTCACTGTAAACAATGCCTGGCTTCTCTCTTGCTAATCTATTTTTCCTTCACCCAGCTCGTCCTCCTTCGCTCCCTTTGGTGCTGGTAAAACCTAGCCCACTGTGCTGCATTTATGGACCCAAACCAGAGGTACCAAAGTTTCAGGTCATACCTAAACCATGAATTCATGTTTCCCCCAAATGTTTCCTTTTTCTTAACTCACTCTGTGGCACATTTAGCCCTTGTAGGGAGGTTTCCACCCACAGTCCCACAGAATCAACGGTGTCCTGATGCTGAAGGAACTCTCTTTTCAGCATAATGTCTGGTCACTGCTTCTCAGAAAGATATGGAACCAGAAGGTGCAGATGTGTGGTTTCTAGCTGGAGCTGGGCATCACAAGGTATATGAGTGGGTTAGCGCTATCACGACTGTCCATAGACTAGACATAGACTGGGGTGGGAGGTAGGGCGGTTTACACAGCAGAAATTTATTTTCTCTCTGCTCCGGAGATGGAAGTCTAAGATCAAGTTGCTGGGAAGGTTTGGTTTGTTCTGAGGGTTCCTTGGCTTACAGCTGATCAAGATTCTTGCTGTATCTTCACAGGATCTTCCTTCTGTCACCTCTGTGTTCTCAACACCTCAGTGTGATACCAGTCTCATTGGCTTAGGGCTGTCAAAGATTATCTCTCGACCAAGCTCTATCTAAGCTCCCTGGACTGTCTTCTCAACTAGTTTGTGACTCTGGGGCTTCTGTGTTAACCTCGCCATCGTCTAGTCTTAGCAAGAATACTATAGACGGGGGCACCTGGGTAGCTCAGTCGGTTGAGCACCGACTTCAGCTCAGGTCATGATCTCGCTGTTCATGAGTTCAAGCCCTGTGTGCTGACAGCTGGGAGCCTGGAGCCCTCTTTCTCTGCCCCTCCCCCACTCATGCTCTGTCTCTCCCTCTCTAAAAAAATAAACATGGAAAAAATTAAAAGAAAAAAACCCTTTCCTTAAAAAGAATACTGTATCCTGTTGAATCAGTTTAGCCAGAACCCCCAGTCTTGATACCTGCTGAAGTCCAGCTCCTGCAGGTCCAGGGCTCCCTGAAGGATGGATGATGTCGGTGAGAGAAAGTGAGAGAGCCTCGAGTTTCTTTCTGATCACCAGGCAGGCATCTCTGCTCTGTCTGATTCTCTAGCTTTATTTATCGTGAAAGGTACAAGGAGCACAAAGAGCAGTAAATGATTTCTCATAGATAATTTTTACAATTTTCCAGGACATGGATTCTCCAGAAGTTACAATTCCAGTAGTAATGATTGTCATAAAAATAACTCAGCTACAGGCACTGATGCTATTATATGGGAAGGGCAGGTTTTTTTTTTAAACCAAGATATACAAAACCTCAGGTATAGCCCTAAGGAAGCGACCTTTAACCAAAAGGTGAAAGCATTGTTTAGTAAAGGTCAGTTGTTTTTTTTTTTTTATGAGTAAGGGTCATTAGGCTTTTTGTAACTCTAAGAGAAAGTTCCCAGAATTTCCAGGAGACATAGTGCCTACGCTCACAGTCCCAAAGACAATTGATACATTTTATCACAGTAGTGACTTTTGCAACTACGTGCAGGCCTAGAGGTAGCAAGTCATCAGTTAATTGCTCATCTAGGAAGAAAATTATATGTTGCTTGCCTTAGTTGCATTAGGGTGTGTCTAGTTTACTCATCTTTTCCCTGACCAGGTGCAATCACACCTCAGGGATAGGGCAGGGCGGCAGGCCACTCTTAACACTAATCAGCAAAGCACTCCAAGGTTTGGTGCCCAAGCAGAAATGATAGTCACAAGAGGGTAGATTTTGGTCCTGTCTGGGGGCAAGAGACTGTGCAAACTTGCCGTACCCCCACCAGGAATTTTTACTCAACCGGTGAGTTCAGACAGCTTTCTACAAATACCGGTCACCCCAGGTGTCTGATGGGGTTCCATGTCCTCTGCCATCCTCCAGGTGAGGACTGATCACTCTGGCCTGCCCTCAGCAAGAATCCTAAAAAATTAACTTAGCCAGATTTCTTCTTTGTCCCTCATGTTTCCTGTTGATAATTTTCCATCCACTAACATCTCACCCCCAAACTTAATGACAAATTTTTAACTTAATTTTCTCTTTTCAGACCCTATTAGTCACGTTCTGAGATAACTGGGGGTTAGGACGTCAAGATATGAATTTTGGGGAGACACAACACAAGGCCTTGTTGTACTGCATCAGGCACTAATTTCAGAGTTGGTACCAAAGGCTTAAGTGAGGCTTCCTTCTCTTCTCCCTGATTGGCTTTGATCTAGGATTTAGGCCAACTCCCAACAGAGTCTCAGGGAGACAGCAAAAGAGCAGGCAACAATACCGGGTTGCATTTCTAAGCTGTTTTCTTTGGCTGGGAGTTCCTCATTTTTCAAATGTTCATGAATAAATAGAATGATTTAGTCAAACAAATAGTTTACTTCATTTTATTAATTTCCTTCTCAGTGATGAAAGTCCAAAAGTCTGTTGATCTAGTGATACGTTTAGAGAAAAGAGAAAACTGGTAAAGTTACTGCGGGGTGCAGTAAAGTGATCTACGCAGAACAAGCTGGCATAAACTCATTCCCTGCAAATATCTGATGGACTAAGGGAAGAGGAGAACAGATGCTGTATTTCTGTTGTCAGAAGTCTTCCTCTGAGCCTCAACACCCATTCTCACTGGTTGCACCAGCGGGCTCTTGTGGTAGGGCAGAGGATTTGGGCAATCTCTTCCTATCTCAGCCCACACTTGCTAAGGCAGGCAGGACCCAGATGTCTGGGAGGCAGACTTCAAATTTTCATCCCTGGGCTCACCAACCCTGATGGCAGACACAATACCTTCCACACGCATCACCTCCTGCATTAGCACCAGGAGGAGTCCATCTGGTTTTACAAATACTTTATTCCTGGAGAGTATAAGCTTTTGTGTTTGTGACTGTGTATTTACCTCTCTTACAGTTTCCAATGCTAATACAGAATAACTGGGATTCATTTTAATGGCTAAAAACAAGAATCTGTTTTGAGGCCAAGGGGCTGAGTGCATTGTGTGTATTCAATAATAAATAAACAGATTTGGCAAAGAGGAGAATGATACGATGTTGTTTGGAAGTGTTCCTAAGGGCTCAGCTCTGGGCACATTTTACAAATCAGTGATCTTGGAAGTGATTCTGTTAAAATAAATTAAAATCTCCAGTGAGTATGGGTAAAGCTTTCTCCCTTGTTTCTTGTCAGGGGCAACATCCAGAAAGAAATCTGGGCTCCTCTTGGACTTGCTCTAGAGCTATTTTGACAGATTTTGCTTTTATTCTTTGTAGAGTCATTGTTCCTGCCTTAATTAATTTTTTTCCACCACTAGAGCTTGGTATTTCTTCCTGAGGCACAGAAAACAAATTTACAGAGAGAATGGTCCATCAATCACATTGATCCTAAGTCATTAGCAAGTGCTAATTACACAACAACAAAAAAAAAACCTTAAATGTATCCTATAACTAATGATAAAACCTCTGCAACCTTTTCTCCGACCACTGAAACTTGTTTTGTTTCTGTCATTATATAGATGTCTTCTACTGCATTTGTGAAATAATTCGAGCTCTAAATCTCAGCCTCCAATGATATAAATGGTTTCTGTTCTCTTGGGAGCTATTTTCATCCATTATTTCCTTTTGCATTTGGTTATTAATATTATAGAAGTAACAGACAGCTATTCCCTGATAAAGTAAATTTTAATTTTAATAGCAGAGATTTCACTCTATTGGGAAAACTTAATTAATCACTTAATTGTTTCAAATCAGGCAAGTCCCTCTTTTCAAAACATCAAATTGTAGAATTGAAATGAATATTAATCTCTTCCTTCTTCTATGTTAACTCCCTAAGAAAAGTCCAATTAAATAATCATTTTGTTAAATATAAAGATATAACTGAAAATTACTAGTGGAAGTAGCCTTGAATCTGTAAATACACAAATGCATATTACACACACACATACACACACACGAAACACTGGGAGAATCATAAAAAATTAAAGCAAATTTAATTCTAAATAAAAAGCAATTTCATGGTTTGCATTTTGCTGATTTTCTTTCCTGTGGGAAATTGATGTGGAAAACAAAGGCAGAAGAAAAAAAATTAAATTTTCTTAAGAGCTACAATCCATTGACAGTCCTTGAGACAAGCAGAGTGACCTTCCTCTCAGAGCTCAACTGCCTCGTGCTGACACTTTGCTCCCCGTGCCTCGATCCTATTAGTCTACTTTATCATATTAAAATTCCTTTGGAAACTTTTTTTAATCCCTAATCACCCAAGATATATGTTGGCAATCATATTCCAAGCAAAAGAACCCTCCACCCCAACCCCAGTATACATCTGAAGGGTCTCATGACTGAGGTTTTACTAAACAGTAATAAATGACCTTTTCTTAGCCGCAGGGAGCCCAACAGGGTCCTGGAAACCTTGCTTCCAAAATTCATTAGAGAATTTAACCCCCTCCCAACCTGAAGGTATATAATTAGTTACCTGCCACAACCCTAGTGTGGTTCTTCCTGCCCACAGGTCCTGCCCCCGTGTTTTAATAAAACCGCCTTTTTGCACCAAAGATACTTCAATAATTCTTTCTTGGCCATTGACTCTGAACCACAACACTTCAAACCACATCAAAATGACTTTGAGTATACTAATCATTCACTTCGGATACAAACTCACAAAGAAAGGATTGGAATGTTGTATCATTCTTTTCATTCATATCTGATTAAAGCATCTTTGATTTGATAAATTTAATATTTCATCTATTCATTCCTTCTTTCCTCCTATGTTCCCTCCCTTTATATTATTCATTCATTCATTCATCATTCATTCATTCATTTATTTGTTATTTTTCCTACATGTTTGACCTTTTCCTTTTTTCTACTCTTTTCATTCTGCTTCTTAAGTTGCTGTGTTCTACATTTATTTTTTTTTCAATTTTCCCATTTGCATTTTTTCTGTTGTACTGTCTTTTCTCAAGAATTTCTTTTTTCTCGTGCTTTCTACATGTTGCTGAATTCTCCTCTCACTCTCCTGTTTGTGTCAATTGCCCTATCATATAAAATAATACTAAGGTTCTATTTACTCCAGCCTCATTGTAATGCATTATTACTGCTCTCTCACTCTCTCTCTCTCTCAGCCCTCCAATGATTATTTTTGTACTGGATTTTACAATTCGTTGCCTAGGGATATAACATTCTGATAGGCAGGGATAGTGTCATTAGTAAAGTTTGGGTAATGTTCATAATGTCATGAGTAGAGAATAAATTTTGAACAATTTAGCAAGGGAACGCCCCACTCCCATAGCCAGTCAGGGCCAAAGATAAATTTACCTGAAATAGTTTTCTCTAGGCTTCATTTTATAATTCATATTCAGTTAAGCACCTTGGGACAAGGTCTTCTAAAATTCTTTTATTTTCAGACTTCTCTTTTCTCTGCTCCATGAACCATGTAATAACAAAACAAAAACCACATAAGACCTTCTTAACAACTCAGGCACCAGCTTTTCTGCAAAAGAGGGAAGCCAATTTTATAAAGAGAAGAAAACAAAAGAAAGAAAGAGAGAAAGAAAGAAAGAAGAAGGAAAGGAGGGAGGGGGAAGGAAAGAAAGAAAGGGATGGAGGGAAAGAAGCCAGTGTCTGTGAGGTAATGAAAAATTAAACTCTATGCTAAGATTGAAATGTTCACATCATCAAACTTCTGAATTGGGGAAGTAAGACCTCTTTTGTGAATATTCCTGGTTATTAAATATTCCCATTAGATTGTGGCCAACAGCAACGAGATGAGGTCAAAATAAAGGAATCGAAAGAAAGGCTAAGCTTTTATTTCTGGTTTCTCTCTGAACAAGCACTTTAGTCTTCTCAGATATTTTAGATCCCTAAGATGGTGGTAGATGGAAAGTAGCAAGCCACCACAAACACCTGTACTAAACACAATCGAAGCACACCTCTGAAAAATACAGCCATGGCAGTGTGTCCTAAGAGACAAAACTATGAGGAGTCAATACTTGTGACACCAAGGATTCTGAACATGCATGGAAGATAATGGTCCCATCTTCCAAACTATAAACATTTCAAGTTATTAGAAGAACAAAATTAAAAGTCTACTTAATTAAAGTATAGCCTCATTTTTATCCTAAGTGTGATATGAAAATAAAGTTAGGCATATTTTCATGCAAGATTAAAAATCTATTTTTTAAAAAAGGAGGGTCAAGGTGAAACAAAATTTAAATAAGAATTCTAAGAGAAAGTTTGGGTAGTCTTTTTACTTATTGGCACTAGCTTATTGAAGACTTTCTTCAATAAGCTCAATGCTCAAAGATGGATATATGCTTTAAAATAATTGGGACATCTAGGTGGCTCATTCAGTTGAGCATCCATCCTACTTTTGATCTTGGCTCAGGTCATGATCCCACAGTTGTGGCATCAAACCCTGCACTGGGCTCTGTCCTGAGCATGGAGCCTCCTTGGGATTCTTTCTCTCTCCCTCTGTCCCTCTTCCACTCATGCTCTCTCTCTCTCTTAAAATAAACAAATAAACCTAAAAAATTATATATACTAGCCAGAAACATTGAGACATTCTTTGGTATTTTATTCTTTGGTATTTTATTACACAATCCAAAATTTCTAGCA
Organism: Suricata suricatta; assembly: GCF_006229205.1. Classification (NCBI taxonomy): domain Eukaryota; kingdom Metazoa; phylum Chordata; class Mammalia; order Carnivora; family Herpestidae; genus Suricata; species Suricata suricatta. The sequence goes on along the minus strand of NC_043700.1, from coordinate 158,914,938 downwards.
AGATTTTTATAATATCAGCTCCCTCTAAGAGGCATTGATAATTAATGAATTAGCTTTTTAGATGGAAATGATAATTTAGCCTTGCTGATGAATTTTGGTAGCTTAAAATATGTATATGATTCAAAGGAGAGAACATAGAAACACTTTAGGGGAAATATGTTATTGAAGAGATTATTTAACATTGTATTTATAAAATGGATCCTTGTTTGACTGAGTTCTTCATGTTGTAACCATAACTGTCATTTTAAAATTGCACAGATGTGTCCAGGGATTCGCTGCCACCAGTCACACCAGTTCAGCGATCATTCCAACTTCTGGGGGCTCAAGACGATGGTTTGCTATCATCCTCAGACACAACCTTGATTCTTCTTGTAAATTTTATCCTCTCTACAAACAAATTTCATAAAAGTGGCTCAAAAACTAAGACCTATCAGTGATAGCCGAGAAGAACAATACCAACAGCTTTAGGAATTTTTGTTAGACATTTTTAAAAACCAAAAGATAATAGAGATGTGATGCTGATTTTAATGGGTAATGTTGCAAGAATTTTTTTTTATTTTATACATAAAAAATAAAGTCTAATAATCTTGGTGTCAACAGGGCTATATGAAACCAAGCATGCAATGATAAATAGGATTTCATTTAAAATTACTCAGATACAAGAAAGTTGACAGGGCATGTGAGGGAGGAGGAAAGAGTTATTGACTCTGAGATGCAAAGCACAGAAGAAGACAGATTAAAATATAATTAAATGGAGAGTGTTAGTGATATACAACATAGTTGTCTACATTTAATGTTTTTGTGCATAAATACTGGAGATAAAATGGAACTACTATCTAAATGTATAATGCTATTAAAACAACACTGCATGTTTACATTGCTGAATCTATCTCCATATGTCTAGACTGATAATTTAAAAATTGTAACACATCTGAAAATGAACATGCAATTTTACAAAATATAGGTATATAAAATACATACATTAAAATACATATTTATATTTTTGACATGTGCACAGATTAAATCTTGGACATTACATTTTAGCAATTATTTTATTTTTCTATATCCTTTGACCTGTTGGAGAGAGGAGTTGGGATAGAAATAATGATATTCCAGGAGACCATTGTCTCAGTTAGATAAACAAGCCTCCAATTTCATAGAAATCATGTGCACAGACTTATGTTTTTATTCTGTGATATATGAGAAAATTACAAAGTAAGCACCTTTCCCTACCCCATATTTTTGATGATCAGATGGATAAAATGAAATTACTATGTTACTAATTATGTAAATGCATTTGCTCTTCATTTGTATATTAGACAAAGGATCATAAGCTTTACTCTCAAAAACACTACCAAAATTCTGAAGAAATAACTCCTGAGAAATAAAAGATGTTACTAATGGCCTAGAAATAAATATGGAGAGTTACTATGTTAAAGACAAATTTTAATTAATATAGTAATAGACATACAAATTCAAATGATATGGAATATATTTGCCATCAGATTAGAAATAAATTCAAAATATTAGCAATGTCAACTATGGATAAGTAGTGAGGAAACAGACACAATTACACACAACTATGGTCTCCATGGAGATTAATTTGGCACACTGTGTTAAAACTGTAATTGGGTATACCCATTGGTCAGAAATCCCATGTGTAAGAAGCTATTCCAAAGAAATAAAATTTGAGACTATTGTTATATACACAAAAGGATATCCATATTAGTCTTATTTGTGACAATAAATTAGGAGGTAGACTAGATGTTCATCAATAGCCTACGATACACCACAAATTATGGAAAATTGTGCAATCATTAAGAACAATATCAAATGTAAATATATGTAAGTATGTATATACACACACACACAGACACACACACACACACGCATGTTAGGTGCTACATGGATACAGAGTTGAGAAACAAGCTTTGGGTGTCCCTGGGTGGCTCAGTGAGCCAAGCGTCTGACTCTTGAGTTCAGCTCAGGTCATGATCTCATGGTCCTGAGATAAAGCCTTGTATGGTGCTGGGTGTGGGTGTGGGTGTGGAGCTTGCTTACGATTCTCTGTCCCCCTCTGACCACACTCTTAATCACTCTCTCTCCTTCTAAAAAAAAAAAAAAGAAAGAAAGAAAGAAAAAGAAAGCTCATTCTGAGATTTTAAAATCATTATAAACATTCTGGGATTTTTATATATTAGGAGAAGAATAAGCACATAAATAATTATTAACATAAAGCATATGAATCTGTAATTATCAAAGAGGACAATATTGGTTCTGTAGGCATTTGCATTAGGAACAGGTTAGGTCTTGTGTTGTCAATCAGGAGGTATGAGAAAAATTTGAGACAATTTTGAAGGAACAGTTATCTCTTCTTATTTTAAATTTATTTATTTTTTTTTTAAAGATAGAGCAAGAATGAGCAGGTAAGGGGCAGAGGGGGGGGCGGGAGAGAGAATCCTAGGCAGGCTTTCCACTGCCATAGAACCTGATGTGGGGCTTGAACTCAAGAACGGTGAGATCATGACCTGACCTGAGATCAGGGGTCTGATGCTTAACCACTGAGCCACACAGGTGACCTCAAACAGTTATCTCTTTATGAGTATAGAAAGAAAATTTATATGGTAAAATAGTGCAAGCAATGCTAGAAACCAAGGGTTAGTTGTCAAATGATAATCCATCCAGTTTGGCTATAGTCTAAGGTATATAAAAATGGAAGTTGAAAAAGGATAAAAGGACTTTCTCTTGCTAGACAATCAGGCATGATGAGAAGGAATAAAGTGGATGCTGGCCACACCTGGGAGCCATCCCCTGAGGCTTAACAGCCACACCTTGAGAGCCACCTCTAAGGTCTAACACAACAGGAAAGGCCTAGCCACAGAGCTGGCTCAAAAGCCACAAGGGACCTCCCAAGAGCTGAGCATGTACACAAGGTGCACGTTGCCCTTAAGATCACAGTAAAAGGTCATTAGAAACATAAATATATAATACATAAATAAATACTATTAGAATGCATCATGGGTAGGTGCATGTGCAGAAACCAAAATTTTATATAAAAAACAAGCTTAAAAGGATGCAGCTAGTGGGACACCTGGGTGGCTCAGTTAGTTTAGTGTCAGTCTCTTGATCTCAGTTCAGGTCATGATCTAGGATCTTTACTTGAAGCCCCATGTTGGGCTCTGCTTTGGGGCTGGGCGTAAAGTCTACTTAAAAAAAAAGAGAAAGAAAAAGAAAGGCTGCAGCTAGAGCTTCTCAGGGCCATTGACACTCATGCTCCAGGTGTGGTCTGCTTTCTCTCTTGAAAAAGAACTAGTCGGTTAGGTGTCTGGCTTCGGCTCAGGTCATGATCTCACTGTTCGTGGGTTCGAGACCCACAGCGGGCTGTGCTGACAGCTAGCTCAGAGCCTGGAGCCTGCTTCACATTCTGTGTCTCCCTCTCTCTGGTCCTCCTCTGATCATGCTGTCTCTCTCTGTCTCTCAAAAATAAATAAAAAACATTAAAAAAATTTAAAAACATTAAAAAAAAAAAGAACTATTCTTGTCTGCTGTCTCCGGTCTCCCAATTCCTAGGTGCATCTGGAAAAAGAACTCAGTGACATGGATACAAAGCTGCTGTGTCTTCACTTCACTTCAACTTCAATCAGGAAGGAGCAGAGAAGGCACTGAATGAGAAGATGTGTTGTCTTTATGCTGAGGTCATCCAAGTGATCACTCAACACTGATTGTCAATCTCAAAACCAATAAAATGTCAGCTTTATGATTCTCCTAGATTAATGGCAATGTTATAGGCACATAGAGAAAAATTAACATAGAAAGCCAATAATGTAGAGATTAATACAGTGTCTCTGGCTATTTGGACTTTAATTTCTCCAAAGTGTGCAAAACTGGAAGGAGAAAATTTCATACATTTCCTGAGGAAAAAACACAAGTCGGTTTACCTTATGAATGATAATAAATGTCCTCAGAAATACTCTGTGGCAAAATTACTGATTATCAACTCCCTAGAGATGAAACTGATCATGCTGTAGAAATAAAAGGAAATCATGTAAATTTCTGAAATGGAGTAGCATCAATTTGTTCGGGTGAAAATACTGAAAGAAAATAAATACAACTGTTAAAAGAAATGTTGAATAAATATACTTACTTAGAAGATTTTGTTTTAGGACCCCCCCCCCCTCAAAATCAGAGAAGACTTGTTCAACTTGATGAGGTCTCAAAATAATTAGTTTTTAAATAAAATATGAATGTAAGTTTTATTTATTCAAGCAATGGATACCACTTTAAGGAACTTCTCAGTAAAGTCCCTTTATTTTCTATTTGTGGTAATATTAAGTAATAATCAAATATTACGTACCATTTTTTCTTATCTCTGCCAAGGAGTTATGTTTTAAACAATTACAAAAGCCCAATCAAGGACAAAGGACATACCCTAGTCACTGTTCTTTCCTTTTGAGTGACTTATTTCCTTTCTTGATTTCCAAAATGACAATGATAAAGTCCAGGTCCATCTTTTTCTTTATTATTTGGTGCATGAAGAATGGGGATTCTTCTATTTGCTAACAGAGATATTACAGAGTTGCAAGCAAGCAAAACTGTCTCTTGACTGTGAAAGATGGAAACAGTGAAGAAATTTTATGCTTTATTTTGTTTTTTTCACCCTGTTGCAGATTATATAAATTGTTTCTTGGAAATGGAATGGTCTAGGCTATGTAGTCACTTAGGCGTGTAAGGATAGTTTGCTGAGTCCATGTGTTCACAGTTCACAGTTGAAATAAACATTGTCTCAAGACAAATGTCCAAGAAGCTCTCTTTGCTTACTCAGGCTGTATCCTTTGAGGACCTTTTGGCACAATGATCCAAGCTATAAATATATTCTGAAATGAGGCAAGGGCAATGCAGGATATGATTATACTCAACTTTAAGATGATAGGTTAACTATTATTGAAGAAGCTATTAAATCTTCACTGGGAGAACTGGAGATTATCCAGGGAAGGCTAAAAATGGCTGAAAGCAAACTCATTGGGGCTAGCTTTTTTTTTTTTTTTTTTAACTTGAATGCAAACCTAGATTGCTATCATTGGGTCCAAGGGATGGGCACTCGTTTTATGGAAAAGCGATGGAGAGTTGAAGACTCACACCAGGAAACTCTGCAGAATAGCTCAAGTCTCTGTTAGGAGCATTTTGATTCCTATTTCTCCATCGCCGTTCTCAACCACCACAACCCATACCCAACATTCTAAATGCCCTGTAGAAAATAAATAATAATACTTTTGTTCACAACTGAAGGATTCAGGGTTCACTGTGTGCTTTTGGCAAAGAGACAAAATGATACCTATATAGAAACTTTTATGGTAACTTATTTGATTGACATAAGGAAAAATTATAGCAAATTAATCATGCCTTTCAATATATGTTAAGAGGCCCATAACTATGATCATCTTTGCCTCTCTACATAGATCTATATAAATAGCTGAAATTTTAAGAGTGTTAAAGCTGATGCAAGATCTTCTCTCATGAGAAAGTGTGTCAATTATATTCTACTGTTCTTGCTAAGACAGAAAAGTAAATTCTTATGACTTCTTTAAAAACCAAAGGGGCACCTGGGTGGCTCAGTCAGTTAAGTGTCCAACTTTGGCTCAGGTCATGATCTCATGGTTTGTGGGTTTGAGTCCTGCATTGGTCTCTAGGCTCACAGCTCAAAGCCTGGAGTCTGCCTAGGATTCTGTCTCCCTCTCTCTCTCTCTGCCCCACCCCCATTTGCACTCTCTCTCTCTCTCTCTCAAAAATAAATAAAAATTTTTAAAAAATTAAAAAACCAAACAAAAATATAGCAACGAAGGCTAAAATATAAGAGGCACTTAAACTAACTCAGTTGATTAGAACCTCAAATTCATCAGAGACACCAAATAATAAAACACTGACACAATACATGTGCCAGAGTTCTTATTCAGCTACACACTACCATTAGCAGAGTGAGATTCAGTTTTATTTGGTTTTGATAATACAAAGAAAAGTTTAATGAAAATTGAATAGCTCTGGTTGTCTGGGAGTAAAACTCGAAGTCACATTCGAGAACAAGCAGAATCAGCACAAGGGACAGCACATTAAATGGCACTGCTGTTCAAGCAACTTGTCACTGATATCAGGGTGGTCAGAGGGACAGAAGAGTGAGCTTTTACTAAGTACCTTAAACTGGTTGCTTTTTGCACTGGGGGATGTTAGTCAAACATCATCATGCTTGGCGATGATAACTCATGTATGTAGGAATAAAGAAAAAAATGTGGTCAGATGGACTCAAGGTGACCATGAATAATGTAGCAAAGTCAAGCAGGGGAGGAAAAGCAAACACATGGAAAAAATTCCTTTATACAACTACCTTCAGTGACATTGAAGCATTTTTAGGATCAAAGGTATGTATGTCTTTAGCCTGTGACTTAAAGAATTGCCTGCCAAAGCAAACACACAAGCCTTCAGCAAGAAAGATACAAAGTTTCTGGCAATAAAGAGTCTCTATGCACAACCTGACATCCCATATCTAAACACTGACACTTTTGAAATATATCCAGTGGTTGGATTTAATTGATCTAAATCCAATGAAACACTCCAGTGGGCTTCATCTTCTCACGTAATAAGAGGATACTTATATATGGGCATTTAGAATCATTCTTGCAACAAAGAGTTATTTAAATGAAAAGATTCAAAGGCAATACATAATTATTTAGGTTATTTCCTAATTGGGAACTCTGAAGGCGTGGACTTAGGCCAGGAAATCATAGTCATTTAATTTAGAGGTAAATGTATTCTTTTTATTATTAAAGATACATGAATTTTGCTAGTAATTAAAAATATGAGGAGAGTGTATTTCATGAAGTTGGAACAGTTGACATACATTTTTCTGGCCCTGGAGATACATGATATAAATGATATATGTGTTATAAATATAGCAGCAGGACAGTGCTGGGTCAGCTTTCTGGTGGTCTTCCCAAGGAAGGAAAGAAAATATCTGATATTCACAAAACATACAGTAAAAAAAGATATTGGCATTATAGTTGCGAAGATGGCCTCTAAACTGGTTTTTGCAGGCTAATGGGGTTTCTGCAGATGTTTGATGCGACAAATAGATGAAATAGTCAACAGGTTGTGACTTAGAATGTGTAAAGGAGTATTAAACTTCCCACTCCTAATGTCTTCTTAAGAATAGTTTATTCTCCATCTCTAGACTCCTGTCTTCCAAATTATTGCTGCTGCCTACTTGAATATACTTCCTAATAATGATGCTATTTATATTTGTATTTCATAAAATACTATGTATGGTGTGCTAGATATTGAGGATCTCCACTATCTAGCCAGGGAAGAACTAATTCCAAAAGACTAAGTGGCTTGCCAGTAGGTAGTGAACGATGAACCGGAATTTTATCTGCTGTGCTTTTTACTTAATATTAACTCCCACTGACAATTAAGTTATAATGGTTATAGAAAGCTTATCAAAGGGTTAAGCTTACTGGAGGCATTTATATCAGATGTGCTGAGATACTCTAAGAAAAGTATATTCCTACTAGTCCTGAGTCTTTCCAATTACTTCACCTCTCTCCATACCCAGTATTTAGCACTCTGTTTAGATAGATAATTTCCCCTTTCGATTATTGGGATAGAATTCCATCTGGTCATATACAAACTCTGACCTTCCTTCCTCTGCTAACTACAGGAATAGTTAATAAAACCTTCATATTCTCTCCAGTTTCCAAACTTTCTTTGGTTTCCCATTGTCCTCAGGAAAAAGGTACAGACTTTGACATGATCAAAAGTTCAAGTCTCCACTTACTACTAGAGCTTCATCTTTCTGCATTCTGTCTTCAAGATTTCTTTTCTTGTTCCTTCAAGCCTTTCCCTTAAATTTGAAAATATTATTCTCTCTACAAAAGCATTGTGTCATCCCTTTTACTTCCTATAAATAATTCTTTTTTAAATTTTTTTGTTTGTTCTTTTTTATTATTTTTTAATTTTTTAAATTTTTTATAGTTTATTGTCAAGTTGATTTCCATATAACACCCAGTGCTCTTCCCCACAAGTGCTCTCCTCCATGTCCATTACCCCCTTTCCCCCTCCCCATTCATCCCTCAGTTTGTTTTCAGTATTCAAGAGTCTTTCATGATTTGTCTCCCTCCCTCTCCCTAACTCTTTTCCCCCCTTCTCCTCCCCATGGTCCTCAGTTAAGTTTTTCCTGTTAGACTTATGAGTGAAAACATATGGTATCTGTCCTTCTCTGCCTGACTTATTTCACTTAGCATGACAACCTCGAGTTCCATCCACATTGCCACAAATGGCCAAAGTTTATTCTCCCTCATTGCCATGTAGTATTCCATTGTATAGATAAACCACATCTTCTTGATCCATTTATCAGTTGATAGACATTTAGGCTCTTTCCATGATTTGGCTATTGTTGAAAGAGTTGCTATCAACATTGGGGGACATGTGGCCCTTTGCATCAGACCTTCTGTATCCCTTGGCTAAATCCCTAGCAGTGCTATTGCTGGGTCATAGGGGAGTTCTATTAATTTTTTGAGGAATCTACACACTGTTTTCCATAGTGGCTATACCAGTTTACATTCCCGCCATCAAAACCCTAAAGGAGAAAGCAGGAAACAGCCTCTGTGACCTCAAATGCAGCAATTTCCTACATGGCACATCCCCAAAGGCAAGGGAATCAAAAGCAAAAATGAACTATTGGGATCTCATCAAGATAAAAAGTTTCTGCACTGCAAAGGGAACAACCAAGAAAACTAATAGGCAACCAACAGAATAGGAAAGATAGTTGCAAATGACGTATCGGATAAAGGGCTAGTATCCAAAATCTACAAGGAACGCACCAAACTCCACACCTGAAAAATGAATAATCCAGTGAAGAAATGGGCAGAAGACATGAATAGACACTTCTCCATAGAGGACATCCAGATGGCCTACAGGCACATGAAACAATGCTCAGCATCACTCATTATCAAGGAAATACAAATCAAAACCACACTGAGATACCACCTCATGCTGGTCAGAGTAGTTAAAATGAGCAAATCATTAGACTATAAATTCTGGCCAGGATGTGGAGAAATGGGCACCCTCCTACACTGTTGGTGGGAATGTAAACTGGTGTTTGTTCTTTGTTTAATTTAATTTATTGTCAAATTGGTTTCCATGTAATACGCAGTGTTCATCCCAACAAGTGCCTTCCTCAATGCCCATCACCCACTTTTATGTTTTGTTTTGTTGTGTTTCCGAGAGCGAGCGAGCAGGGGAGGGGCAGTGAAAGAGGGAGATATAGAATCCTAAGCAGGCTTCAGGCTCTGCACTGTGGGCACAGAGCCCAATGTGGGCTCAAACCCACGACCTGTGAGATTATGATCTGAGCTGAAGTCAGACACTCAGCTGACTAGCTACTCAGGTGCCTGCCTTCCCATTTAAAAAAAATTTTTTTAATCCAACTTATTCTTCAGATGTAAGCCAGGTGTCTTCTGGAAGACCTCTCTTTTTGTCTCAGATCACTTGAGTTCCACGTGATCTCCTGTGACACTGTGCTTCCATTTTGTAAGCTTTCTTTACACCAGACTTATTAATTGATATTAAACTCTGTAAGGCCACCACATCTTTCTTATCCATGACTGTAAAATTGATGTTTAACTTGATAGTCAAATGAAAAACAAAAACAAAATAAGCCAAAATTTATAATGAATGAATGTGCAAATAAAATGGTGGGTACAGATATAAATTTAAAAAATGAATGGTTTGCCAGCCAGAGTTCCAGTTAGCATTTTTTCCAGCTACCCAGTAAAACAGCCCAATACTTCAAAGACCAGTATGACTAGTGCATAAGGCCAACCTATGGAGTGTTTTCTACATTAATAATTCTTTATGTAATTATTTAAAATATGGGAATTCATATTTTGCAAATAGAGTGGTGGATATAAGGCACACACATATCAGTGTAGGAAACTCTGGTTATCTGAAATCAAAATTTCAACTATACCCTTAACTGTGTTATACATGCACCTGATTCTGTATAGGCACTGTCAACAGTACATGTGAAATGGAAATTTCATCCTAATTTGAACACAGATCCTGTCTGCTCTCTATCTGTAGGTGATTTCCACTATCAAATCGAGAAATTGGGAAGCTCTGCTTTAAAAATAAGTTAGTAAAACCAACTGAGTGTTTTGAGTGAAACATTTACAGCATTAAATGACTTAATGATGCTTTATTTATTTTGTTGTGTTTTTCAACTCTAGGAATAGTGTGACCTACCCCTTTCTTTGAGATAATAAGTATTCTTAAAATTTTTTAAGTGTTTATTTACTTCTGAGAAAGAGAAAAAGACAAAGTACAAGCAGGGAAGGACAGAGAGAGAGAGAGGGAGACACAGAATCTGAAGTAGGCTTGGCTCTGAGCTGTCAACACAGAGCCTGACATGAGGCTCAAACCCCACAAGCCATGAGATCATGACCTGAGTTGAAGTTGGATATTTAACCGACTTAGCCACCCAGGTGCCTATGAGATAATAAATAGTCTTTATATAGGACTAAAGTGATGATTTTTTAAAAGCAAGGCTGCTGAATATGAAATAATGTCTTTATTTCACACTTCATTTTTTTCATGTCCCCAGTGGCAAGGAGTAGCATTTTCAATGACAATTTATTTACTACTGGCAAGATCCTAGTTTGATATTAGATCAATTTAATTAAGTATGTTTGGCTATAGGTATATTCAGAATTTTACCCTGAAATACTGCTGACATTGACTACAAGTGGTTCTATGTGATTATGAAATGGCTGCTTTGTCCCTGCTTGCATACTGTCCTAGTTCAAACAGGAAGAAGTTTGAGGCTGTTAAAGTAATGAAGCAGAAGTGAGAAGGAAACCTATAAAATATGCTAATTCTTTATTTCCTTTGAGACTTTATTACTGTCATGTCAAAAACATTTTGTTCCGACTTCAAATTGAAAAGGCCTATTTAAAAATATGTCTAAGGCTCCATAGCTCAGGGGTTAGAGCACTGCTCTTGTAAAAATACGTCTAAAAGGATATCAGGCTATCTTGTTACAAGCCAGTCCATGAATACACATCCTGCTCAAGGTGAGACAGGTGTCACCAGTGCTTTGAACCTGCACCTCCCTCGGCGAGTGGCGATCTTGTTTCCTTAGTAGAACTTTCCAATTTGAATAATTCCTCCACGGGCACGTCTTGTGAGGAAAGTGACTGTTCTAAACAGCAAGCTTGTTACTGCAGGCTGATCTGATCACGACTAAGATATGAGCTCTTCTGAAGTGATTGAATTGATTACTGAGTGTGGCAGCATCCAGCTTGGCCCCTATCACGTGGGCACATGATTTCTAGGTACTGAGGGGAGTGATTCTTATGCCATTTAGAATGCAGGAAACTCTAGAACAATGAAGGCAGTTATGAAAAATGGATGTTCTATTGATCACTATCAGTCTCTTTCCAAGAAAAGAAATCTAGATATAACAGTGTTTTTATTATCATTAGATTAGAACCGCCAGTATTTTCAGTTATGAGAAATAGAACTTTCAACATATCACATATTCTTTGATTTATGTTATTCCACGGCAGTCTTATTTTGCATGGTGCATAATTCATCATAGGATTATAATACAATCTCAGAGTGATAAAATCAAGAAGCAAAAATATGACTAAAGAGGAAAATGATTGTTCCTGTGGTTTCTGTTCTGTAGGCATCAAATTATGTTGAATTTGAATTAGAATTTCTGAGAAGACAGTGGAGGGAAGTCCTGACCCTGTAAGGCTCTGTATAAAACCACTGGATAAGCACAGATTTTCTGTGCATGCAAAATATGTAGTTTCCTGTTTGTGAAAAAATTTTCTCAGAAAAGACAAACATTAAGATTATCCTAAATTTAAAAACACTGATACAAGGGCACCTGGGTGGCTCATTCAGTTAAGCATCTGACTCTTGATTTCAAGCTTAAGTCATGATCTCACCGCTTTGACTTCGAGGCACTCGTTGCGATTGAGATTCTCTCTCTCTCTCTCTCTCTCTCTCTCTCTCAAAATTAAATAAATAAATAAATAAATAAATATTTAAAAAACCCACTTATAGAGCAGGAATGGATGAGAACTTTTAAAATTCCTTCCTCCCAAAAAAGCAATGAAAAATTAGCAAAATGGTGAAAATCAACTTTTTAAAGACTTTGGAAATTAATCAAAAATTGCAACAACTTAGGGAGTTGTCATAGACGCTGGGTCTAAAGTTCTCTCTTGTCTTAGCAAGAAAGCAGGACACAAGGTTAAAAAATAGGAGAGAGAGAGATGGCTAATGTCCGGGAAAAGACAAGAGCCCCGAATAAGGGTCCTTGGTTCCATATTTATTAGATCTTAGAAGGCTTACAAACATGATGGCATGCACAGAGACAAAGAAACTGTGAACATTAACTTATGGGCATGAGAAAAAGGGTTTTTTTTTGGGAAGATATACAGTGCTTGGGGTCTGGGTCAATATAAAACAAAATCCTGGCACCAAGCAGATGGGCAGATGATTGTTAAAGGCAGACAGGAGGCGCCATTTCTGTTTATCTTTGCGAGATTAGGGGAGAAGGCAAGTAGGGGAATAACCTCAGGGCTGACAAGGTACCTTTTATTTTGTCAACCATCTCTGCTCTAGGCTGCTTCGCCTGCAGTGCAGGGGTCTATAGTCTAATTTACTTGTTTTGGCTAACCCAGCCATAATCTTCTGTGAAAGTGACATCTCTACTATCATAATAAATTGGGGGGCACTTTTGTCCTGCATGCCTAATCTTGCCTACCTCATATACCTGTGTAGTGGGAGACTTTGTGCCCATTCCTACCTTTGGTCTTTATCCATCCCTCTCTATCTTTGGGGTTCAGCACCCTCCAATTCTTTGGGGTGCCTTTGCACCCTCCTATTTTCAGAGTGCCAATCTTGTCTACCCAAACTCAGATAAGAGTATGCTATGGTCTGGTTAACCCATTGGTATAAGCCCAGGGAATTCCCAAGTCTATTCCCCAAAGGGAGTCTTTATTCAAAATGTTAACAGCAAGGAAAGTGAGTTTTATGGCATTTCAACACGGCCTATTCCCAGAACCCTCTCTTCTAAGTCTGGGTGACCTTGAAAACCAACAACCCACAATCAAAACGAAAACCAAACTCTAAAGTCTTCTCCAGGAAAATGGGATGGGGCTGGGATTCTTCCAAAACACAATCCCCTTTGTTTCCTGGATAATTCCACTGGCAAAACTTATTTTTATTTGACCTGACTCAGATTTCTTATAGTGTAAACAGTGTTTTCTTGAGAATGTTGTTGAAACTCAGTGGAAATTATTTAGCATCATATCTACCTAAGGCAGTAACAGTTGGGGCAAACAATGAACTGAACAAACCAATGAAAAAGAAAAGCTAGGGAATGATATACCTGTAGGGTACTTTGAAAAGCTCCAAAATAAACAATTCAAAAAAATTTTTTAAAGAAAGAAAGTAAAAAACTGTAATGTATTTCTGGGAACCTACAAGGTCTCATGAATTTATAGGGCTGTGTGCAGTCCTGGGGTTGTATATATCTAGGACAGACCGGAGATTGTCCTAAAACTCTCTTACAACTTAACAATAAAAAGACAAATGATACAATTTAAAAGTGACCAAAGGACTTGAATAAGCATTTTCCAAAAAAAGGTGCACAAATGGCAAATAAGCTCATAAAAAGGTTTTCAACGTCATTAGTCATTAGGGAAATCAAAACTGCAACAAAAATACCACCTCACACCTACTAGGATGGCTATAATCAGAAAAACTGACAATAACAAATTTTGTTGAGGATATCAAGATTGGAGCCCTCATAGACTGCTTGTAGGGATATAAAAATGTTGCAGCCACCATTAAAAAGAGTTGGGTAGTTTCTCAAAAAGTTAAGTATAAAGTTACCATATAATTCAGTAATTCCACTCCTACATATATCCCCTAAAGAATTGAATACAATTATTTTCTTAAGAAAGTGTATACAAATGTTCATAGTAGCATCATTTATAATAGCCAAAGAGTGGAAACAACCCAAATGTCCATCAGCTGAAAAATGGATAAACAAAAATGTCCCATATCCATACAATAAATATTGTTCAGCCTTGAAAATAAATGAAGTGTTGATTCATGATATAACATCCATAAACCTTGAAAACAGTATGCTAAATGAAAGGAGTTCCATACAAAAGGTCACATATTGTATGAGTCCATATATATAAAATGTCCAGAGTAAGCAAATCCAGAGAGACTAAAAGTAGATTAGTGATTGCAAAGGGACTGGTGGGGGAAAAGGAGTATTGGGAAATAGGTTCTAATGAGTATGGTCTTTATGGGATGATAAAAATGCTCTTGAATTAGATGGTTTTGCAATGTTGTGAATATACTAATGACCACTGAATTGTATACTTTAAAAGTATGAATTTTATGGTATGTGTGTTGTATCTTAACAAAAACACTGATAACATTTGTTCATTAAAGAAGAGAGAGAAGAAATTCATTTTGGTGCCAATTTTTTATGTACATCAAAAATAATCAGATAATAAGATACAATATTAAGCAAACTTCAGAAGAAATGTTATCTGTGGAACAAGAACACTCCCAAAAAACTCTTTAACAGAATCTCAAAGTATATTTGCATTTAGATAATTCAGTTTTACTACACTGATACAGATAGATTTGAATCTTAGAGCAAACATTTACATAGATAAGCATAAAATGTCAACATTGATTTGTGTCAGAGTTTATTTTTAATTTTTAAACATTTTTATTTATTTTTGAGGGATAGAGAGAGACAGAGCATGAATGGGGGAGAGGCAGAGAGACAGAGAGACACAGAATCTGAAACAGGCTCCAGGCTCTGAGCTGTCAGCACAGAGCCCTACAAGGGGCTCCAACCCATAAGCCATGAGATCTTGACCTGAGCCAAAGTTGGATGCTTAACTGACTGAGCCACCCAGCACCCCTCAGAGTTTATTTTATTTTTATTTGTTTGATTTATTTATAAAATTTTAATGTTTATTTTTGAGAGAGAGAGAGTGAGAGGGTGAGGGGTAGAGAAAGAGGGAGACACAGAATCTGAAGCAGGCTCCATCCCGGCTCAGAGCTGTCAGCAGAGAGACCCATGTGGGGCTGGAACTCAAGAATTGCAAGATCATGACCTGAGCCAAAGTCGGATGATTAATGAACTGAGCCACTCAGGCCCCCACGCATTTATTTTTAATAATTATCTCAGCACACAGAAGATCTCTATGAAGTTTAGCTATACTTTCGAAACCTCTGTAAAATAGCACTTTCTCAACAGTTTGTATAGCAAATTAAATGTATTAACAAACAAGAAGTGATAATGATGAAAACTAGATACACTTTGGTTTTCTGAATTAGAAAGTTGATTAGTAGTTAATGGGAGGCCATAACTCTGGAATCTCAAGGTTACAGCTGAGTGAAGAATTAGCATCTGATGGTAGAATAAGCTGGGAATGGGAGATCATTAATTTGTGCTGGTTTCCCCTTACAAATTCATGCTACTTTGTTTAATCTCTCTTTCATTCATTCATTTACTGATTCATTAATTATTTGTTCATTTATTTGATTTAATTTGGATATTTGATACTTAATTAATTATAAGCATTTACTAGGTAGCTAATTATGGAAAATACCACTTAAACATAAAAAATATAGAATAGCAGAGATTATAGCTTTTCTTTCATGCAACTATAGAATTGATCTAAGGCAGAATGTGAAACTATTTGGAGGTATAACAATTACATATTTCTACTAACAATGTTCAAATAAGAAATATCTTCATGGCCAGAAGATATTTTTGTAGGTACTTGAAAATGTTTTTGGCCAATGCCAAACATTGTTTAAATAAGGTGCCTTACATATCTTAAATCCTCACAACTCTTAGGATAGGCTCTATTATTATTTATCACCATGTTATATATACTTACTATGTGGTAGAGGTAGGATTTGAACCCAGGCAACTTTGCTGTGATGAGTTTTCCTGGACCTGATGGAATTATTGACTTGGTATGAAAAACCGTAGAGGGGAAATAGAATTTCAGATTTGGAGAACAGAAAGAGCAGAAACAAACAGGAAGAGGCTATGTCTGACTGGAACAGAGACTGACAGGAATTAGTGACTGGGAAAGTGAAACGAACAAAGTGTGGCCAGCGCAGGACTGGGGATGACAGGCTAGGAATTTTCTATATAATCTGGAGCAGACAAGAGCCACCGAAAGCTTTGAGAGAGGGAGTAGAATTATGGATTATTTACTTGAAAAGATATAGGGATAGCTCTCAGGTATTGATTAAGCAATCATGCAATAATATCAGAATTATGGAAGCCAAACCATTAGCAAATGAAGTTAGAACAATTAGATTCAAATGATTTTGGCACTTCTGCATTCTCTTTAAACCTAAGCTATTAAAATCGCCAACAAAAATAGTCCCTTTTCTGACCACACTCTCCACTTCTTCTAGTTTGTATATACAACTACTTTTTTCTGAGATCGTGCTTTAATTTCATGAGATTTCCAGCCTGGTATTCACTCCATTATCCACACCAGCCCCCATCTATTGCTTTCTCTTTTATTCACTTATTTTTTAAAAGTCCAGTTGAATTTTTAAAGTCCATCTTTTCACTAGCATAGATCTAGAGACCTCTCAGATTCAGTACTACAGCTGATGTTGTAAACTTCCTATTGTTTCTCATGAAGAGGCGCTAATGCCTGGGCTCTCTCCACACATGAAGTTAAGATTAGGCTGTGGGATTAGATATGAGCAGCCTGATCCATCCATTGTAAAGTTTCCCTTTATCTTTTCATGTATCATTTTGGCAGCCACGGAGAACTACTGCTTAGGCCCATTTTTTTTTTCAGCACGGTTTGCAAAATGGTGATTTTTTATTTTTATTACTCTGCTATGAAAACAAAACCTAAAGGAAAGTGGGAAAATATGGTAGGAAAGGACTATGTGCCATGCTTCTTTCATTCCCAACCTCTTTTTTACTTTATATCACCAGAGAAGTGAGGACTGAACTGGCAAACGGTCATTAGTTTGGAAGAGACCAAGGGAACATTCATACCAGTTAATGAATTTTGTCCCTGTCATAATAAATATTATAATGGTGGGCATAAAAGAAGTGGCACATTTCATTTGGGAGCTAGTAGTTAGAAGTAACTGGAAAAATATACCTCTTTGTGTGTGTGTGTGTGTGTGTGTGTGTGTGCACACGTGTACACATGGATACATGGAGATAATCCTGGAAAAAGTGAGCAGGCAGAAAATGAGGGCTTCATTAATTTATAAAGTAGTGTGTAATTTTCTTCCTCATAGGCAATGAGATGAAGGGTTTGTTAAGAAGAGAGTATGAGAAATTTGTGTTGTGGGAAGATCACATCTCTAGCAGCATGAAGAATGGACTAGAAGGAAAAAGAGTGAAGGCAGACTAGTGTAGTCCATCTGACTGCAGCCGAAGTGGAAAACGATGATGGTGTGAATTTGTAGTTGAGGTAGAGAGGGTTCTTTTATATGCCTCTAGGTTAGCACTTGCTAAACTATGCCATAATTTCTAGTTTGTCTTTTGCATTGAACTGTGATGAATATTGAGCAGAGGTGATGGGACCAATTTGTCCCAGGAGCAGGCAATAAAAGTAGATAATTTTAAAATGCCAATAAAGCCAACTATAAATTAATCTGCTTTTTATTATCACCATGCATCCATAATTCTAAACAATGCTAAATTAAAATACTCCTCCCCAGAAAAAAATATTTTGTTGGTCTGAGTTCTAATTCACTTGTTTCTTTTCATTAGTTTTAATTAACCAGTTCCCATTCAGTCTCTTAACAGCATTTTGAGGAAAACTTAATTGGCTTCTACCTTAGCTTCCTGCTGCTGCAATTAGACACTGAGGTCCATGGAGAGAAACAGACTGGGTGGGTGTAAGAAGAATTTAGTTATGAGAACATAATCTTGAGTATGAAATTATTATTAAAATAATCTTGATTAATAAACCCTTCAACATAAAAATGGTTTGTTCACTGAAAAAAGCTGTATCTAGAGATATATTCAATGGTATTTTTGTGTGAAAACTTTTCTATGATATTTTCACTTCACTTTACTACAGTCTTCTTACATATTTAGGATTTGTTTATTTCCTTGCAAAGTCTCCTTCACAACATCCTTATATGTACAAATCCAAATCCCTCTTCCTTAACATCCTGGCTCAAATTCTACTTCTACCATAAAACTGTCTCTTTCCTCTAAATCTATGTAGCAATATTTGTGCTTTCATTATTGCCCACACTACTTCCTACACTTTATCATAGTGATTGTGTACACATCGTATAGTTGAAATTAAATCTCTAAGCTTTTAGACATTTTTATTATTGCTTATTTACTGCTGTATCTTCAGTACATCTGGTAAAGTGCCTTGCCCGTAGTAGGCGCTCTAGAAATTGGCACAGATTCCTTTGAATTCATTCATATAGAAAATGTACATGACTTTTTTTTTAATGTTTTATTTATTTTTGATACAGAGAGAGACAGAGCATGAGAGGGGGAGGGGCAGAGAGAGAAGGAGACACAGAACCAGAAGCAGGCTCCAGGCTCTGAGCTGGCTGTCAGCACAGAGCCCGACATGGGGCTTGAACCCACGAACGTGAGATCTGACCTTAGCTGAAGCCGGAGACTTAACCGACTGAGCCACCCAGGCGCCCCCGTACATGACTTTTAAGATTCTTTTGACCCTGTGGTTGTGAGATTCTTTTGGCCTATGCTATGTTATGCTTCAAGGTTTTAGGACTACATAATGGACAGGGAGAATACTGTCAAAGAAAATAGATTTAATGCTTAAGGGCTTTCTAGGAGACTCTTCCAAATTGCATCCTTTTAGAACTATTAAAGCATAACTATTCTTTTGTAATATTTGCCTAACTAAACTAAGCTAAAAAAATGCCAATATACATGTCATGGGTTATGTTTATTATGTGTTAAACAAAAAGTAAACCTTATGGAGGAGAAGTATTTCAAAGTCACTGAAGCTCTAGCAGGAGATGCTAAAGTCACTTTCATCCCAATTGGAACAAACTGAAATATTTTTTAAGTTTTCATTACAGTAATCTCTCTGTGAAGGAGTAGCAGTAAGAACCAGTGATTTGGTCTGAAAACACTGTAAAATAGCTCTTAGCAGATAGCGAGGCAGCAATCGTGTCTGTCATGGATTGCTGGAGGGATCTTTACCTTGGAAAGTGTGTTTATTCATTTGCCAAAATTATTAACAGCTGCTGTGAGCTAGAAACTGTCTACTCCTTGTTTCCCCCATTCAAAGAAAAGTAAGATTTTAACCAACATGAAAAATCTTTCATACTAATGAGACATACAGATGCATGTTGTTACTTCTTTATATTATGAAACATAGTACATGCATCAAGTCAGGATGTTTTTTTAAATGGTCTGAGATATCTGAAAATGGAATGATTAATAATTCTGTCCTGAGGGAATAAAGAAAGCTTTGGGCAGTAGGTGTCATTGGAATCAAAACATGTAATACGGGTAAGATTTCAAATGTGAATGAAGTTTGTATGTGTGTATGAGTGTGTGTGGGGGTGATAATTTTTACTTTTAGCAAATCACTGGTAACTGGCGTGCAGAGTTTGTGAAGCTGAAAAGGAGAGATTGGATCCACAGTAGATTACAGATGGTCAGAAACTCCTTATTCCTTTCATAAAGAGGTAGAGTCTATTTCCATATCCCTTGAATTTGAGAAGACTCACTTTGACCAACAGAATGCAGGGGAAGTGATCTTGAATGAGTTTGGAACTTGCCTTACAAGTTCTGGCCTCATGTGAAAAAATGTGAGCCAGACTACTGGAGAGGGTATGTAGCGAACTGAAGTGCCCTGACTGAAGCCTGGGAAAGGCTAGATATGGAGTGTGGTCATTATAGATTATCTAGCAACTGGCAATTGTCCATGTGAGTAAACCATGTGATATTAGTGGAAGAATTGATTTTAGCCAAAACTGCCAATACTCAGTATTGTGAGTTGATAAATGGTTATTGTTTTTAACTTACTGCTTTGGAAGTACTTAGTTGCCCAAGGAAGGTAAGCTTATACGAAACCCCTTTATTGAGGGCCTATAGAGTGATACGAAAATGTATGGATTTTATTCTTCAAAAAGTGGGGGGGGGCTCTGATATGTCAGCCATGTAGAGTAGAATTTGAAATTAAAAACACACTATGCTTTACATTAGCACCCTCAAAATTAGGTGCTTAAATATAAAACTAAGAAAATTAATACAAAATCTATATGAGAAATACAAAAATCTGATAAATTGAATTAAACAAGAGCTAAATAAATTCTCTGGGGTGCCTGGGTGGCTTAGATGGTTCAGTGTCCGACTCTTGATTTCATCTCAGGTCCCAGAGTCTTGGGATCAAGCTTCAAGTCAGGTCTGCACTGAGAGTGGAGCCTGCTTAAGATTTCATCTCTCCCTCTCTCTCTCTCTCTCTCTCTCTCTCTCTCTCTCTCTCTCTCTCTCTCTTCCTTTGTCTCTCTATAACCCCCCTCTCAAATTAAAAAAAATGTATATTGAAGGAGATATCCCATGTTCATGGATAGAAGACTCAATATTGCCAAGAGGTCGGTTCTTCACAAGTTGATCTGTAGTTTCAGTGTAATACCAAGCAAAATTCCAGAAAGGTTGTTTTGTTTGTTTGTTTGTTTGTTTGTTTTGGTGGATATAAACAAACTGCTTCTAAAATTTATATTGAAAGGCAAAAGATACAATAGCCCACACAATTTTGTAGAAGAACAAAAAGGACTGACATTATCCAACTTCAAGGTTTACTATAAAACTAGAATAATCAAGACAGTGTGGTATTGGGCACCTGGGTGGCTCAGTCAGTTGGGCATCTGACTTTGGATCAGGTCACAATCTTGTAGTTAATGAGTTCAAGCCCCTCATTGGGATCTGCTGACAGACCAGAGTCTGGAGACTGCTTTGGATTCTGTGTCTCCCTCTCTCTCTCTTCCCCTTCCCTGCTTGTGCTGTCTGTCTGTCTCTCTCTCTCTCTCTGTCTCAAAAGAAAATAAACACTAAAAAATAAAAATTAAAAAAGGCAGTGTGTTATTGGTGAAAAAATTGATAAATAGATCAATGGAATAAAGTAGACTTATATAAATATAGTCAAATGATCTTTAATAAACGGAAATAAATGCAATGGAGCAAATGGTCCTGCAACAACTGAGAGTCCACATGTAAAAAATGAATCTCACACCTTTAACAAAAGTAAACCAAAATGAGTCTCAGGCAAAAAACTATGGACCATATACCTAAATGTAGAATGAAAAATGAAAAATATCCTGGATAGAAGATAACATAGAAGAAAACCTGATGACCTTAGGAATGGTAATGATTTTTAGATACAACACCAAATACACCATTCATGAAAGATAGTTGATAAGCTGGATTTCATCAAAATTTTTAAAACTTTAAAACTTGTGTTCTGTGAAAGACAATTTCAAGAAATGATAAAACAAGCCACAGACTAGGAGAAATATTCATAAAAGAAATATCTGATAAAGGACTGTTACCCAAAATATACAAAGAACTCTTAAAATTTGATAATAAAAAAACAAACAAGAAGCCTGATTAAAAATGGGGCCAATGATCTTAACAGACATCTCACCATAAAAGTTATACAGGTGGCAAACAAGCATATGAAAAGATGTGTCACATATCATCAGGAAAATGTAAATTAAAACAACAATGAGATACTACTACAAATCTATTAGGAAGGTGCAAATCTGGAACACTAACAATACCAAACGATGGTGAGGATGCGAACCATAGAAACTTTTATTCCCTACGGATAGAAATGCAAAATGGTACAGCTACTTCAGAAAGTGATTTGATGGACCCTTTACAGAACTAAACATGCTCTTACCGTATGATCCAGCAATCACACTCCTTTGTATTTACCCAAAGGAGCTGAAAAGTTGTGTCCCACAAAAACCTGTACATGGAAGTTTACAGCAGTTTTATTCATAGTTGACATAACTTGGAAACGACCATGATGTCCTTCCGTGGGTGAGTGGATAAACTATAGGACATCTGGACAATGGAACATAATTAATTCAGCACTGAAAAGAAATGAGCTATCAAGTAAGAAAAAAAACATGAAGGAAACTTGAATGCATATTCCTAACTCAAAGAAGCTAATCTGAAAAGTCTGTGTACTATATGAGTCTGACTGTATAACATTCTGGAAAGAGAAAAACAATGTAGATAATAAAAAGATCAGATGTGTCCATGTAGGTTCATTTGTTCGCAACAGATGTACTAGTCTGATGGAGGATGTTGACAATGGAGGAGGCTAGGGATGTGTGGGAGTAGGGGGGATGGAGAAAGTCTCTGCACCTTCTCAATTTTGCTGTGAACCTAAATTTACTCTAAAAGAGTCTTTTAAAAAGTGAAGAGTCTTAAAATTACTGTCTAATGTGATTGTGTCAATTTACCTGCAACCTGAAAAGGCACTGTACTTATTATCTAAAAGTTTTCTGTTTTGCTAAGTTTCTAGGCTGTCCCTTTCCTAGCACTGTGGCTAGAGAGATCAAGATTGTGTGTGTGTGTGTGTGTGTGCGCATGAGTGTGTTTTCTGCACCTGTTACTGTTTCTGGGGTACTAGGTGCTTTGTCAGCTCCAAGACTGGGATATATTATGCAAAAAGAAAACCCAAGAAACTGATTACCCTGTGTTTGTTTGGGTCGCACTATCCTTACTTAGCCTTCTGTCTCTCTCAGCCTTTCAGAGACTCTTAAGTGTGTTTATATAAAATGTCTAGGGTGTTTAGTTATACTTAATGGGCAGAATAGGGAAAAGTATGTCTAGCCCATTTTTCCAAAATTGAAAATCTCATGATTTATTTTTATTTCCTTTTCTCATCTTAGTATTCTCTATGTTTATGTTTAAAATAACAATATGATATTAGATCACAAGTTGAGTGTCTACTGTATATCAGACAAAAGGTATACCATGTGAACTCCATAATATTCAAAAAGTATATATGTGAGCTCCAAAATACATTTATTCTCCATAAATACTCACCTTCAGCACCAGCTTCCAGCACTTTGGCTCTTGGTGATTTTCCAGATTTTATCTCTTGATTCTTTGCTAAAGGATATTTATACACCAGTTTTAGTCCAACTCATCTTTAAGTCTAGAGTCTCCTTTTCTTTAGGAAAGTGTCTCCATTGTAGCCACCTTCCTTGATACTTTTGTAACCCCAACTGGGTTAGCCAGATTCTAGCCTCTGGAGAAAGTATAATGGTTTGGGAAAATCAGACCATAAGTTTCTTCCCAAAGGCAATAGCTGGTAATTCATATTTCTTGAATGTGTTGCAGCCTTTGAGCTACTTGGTGTATAGTAAGTGTTCAGTAGATTATTATTGAAATGGGTTCTGATTTACTAAGGACTAAAAGGATAGACATTCTTGCTGGCATCACTTCTCTTGTGACATAGAGATAAGAAGATCTGAAATAGTCTACATACTAAATTCTTGTCACTGCAATTCTATTTGAAGTTCTATGCTGGGAAAAAATAGAGCAGGATGTGAGGTGTTTTTCAGCTCTCTTCCCTGTCCTCCACTGCTGGGCTTTGTATCATAAGGGGATTACCTTTATAAACTACATTTCCTATGCTTCTTTGCCAATTGGCTTCCACTTATATTGGAACAATGGAGAACATTGATGGATATTGGAAAGTGGGAAGCTAAGATAATCTCCCCCCTTTTTGTTTTGGGAGGCATCTTGGGCGTGACTGTGATTCTTCAGTGACTTACAGTTCTTACTGGACAACTTACTCCTCTCTGTTCCAAATTCCCCATCTGATAGCCTTGGTTCCTGGATTCTAGAAAGACCACTACTTCTCCTTTTCCCTGGATCTTCAGGAGTGGTGGTGATGCTTTTCTTCAATTACTTCAGTTAAGCCTTCTCTATGATATTAATAACATCCCCATTATCCCTAAGGTCACGCAGGTCATAAATAGTAGAGGTGGGAATTTTCAACTGTGGCAATGTAGGAGCACCTGGGTGGCTCAGTCAGTTGAGCATTCTACTTTGGCTCAGGTCATGATCTCTCTGACTGTGACTTCAACCTTCGTGTTGGGCCCTGTGCTGATAGTCAGAGCCCAGAGCCTGGAGACTGCTTCAAATTCTGTGTCTCACTCTCTCTGCCTCTCCCCTGCTTGTGCTTTGTCTCTGTCTCTCAAAAATAAACACTAACAATTTTAAACTGTGGCAACTTAACCACTACGCTTTATTAATTTAGTCAGCATGTTGTAGCTACATCAAGCCATGGCTGGACTCCCAACCTTCCCAAAATGAAATGCAGAATTGGAGAATAACTCTTTCCCTAAAATCTGATAGGTAATTCAAGGTCAATCATATATCGGGTTTTCTTCAAAAGTCCACTGTAGATGGCACTTCATTTAATAGTAGAGTGTAAAACCTAAGAATATATTAAAAATGTATATAGATCAAGGAATTTGAAGTCAATAATACTTATCTCCCTATATTACACTAAAGAAATGATACCACAAATGCTACTCAGCTTGTATAAACTAACCAACCACAAAGGAGGTGAGTTCTATAATTCTGGAAGATACTTTTACTCTCTCTCATTCTATTCTTCAGTAAAATTTCATGATATTATGCATTTCTTTCTGTAGAGATGGCAAAAACTGTGTGGCTGATGTTAAGAAAGTTTATTTCCATATATGCAATCAGAAAGAAATCTCTCATCATTCAGGCTGACCTTTCAGCTTGCTATTAACATTTTTGTCTCTTAATTTGTAAGAGGTAACTTCCCAATTGTTTTTGGAGAAGCTTTCAATCTGGTTGTCAGCTAAAATAAAATTTTAGTGCATTCTTAGATGAAGTCTTTTTCCCTTGCGGGTTAAGGTTTATTAATCAATCCCAGGGCTATCTGGATTGGACTCCATTTTGATTTATGTTAAAACTCTAACCTGTCAACATTACGGTTGAACAAATCATTCTCCAGCTTGAGATTTTAAAGGAACATTGAAGACCGTGTAACAATTGAGTATTTTCAAAGAAGAGTCAATAGAAATCAAGGAATTCCAATATATTTCCTTTTTTTAATAAATACATAAAGCTTTTTACCATTTCCCTCAATTACTTTGATTAACATGATAATAGGATCTTTCAGAGCATTATTATACCAATTTTCACAGCCTGATGTAAGGGACTCATTTCACAGAAATAATGACTAGCATTAATAGATGAATGTCAGTGCCATAACACAATAGCATAAGGCATATTTACACCATCTTAACATACAGAACACCATACACATACACAAAAAAGTCACAGATCCAGACAAATAAAATCAATCTCTTAGACAGTTTACATTTATAGGCTTTGCCTGAAACTTTTTTTTGCTTTATTTTTTTTGTAATTTTATTTCTTTCCAAGCAACAAACAGATCTTCCCTATGTCATGTGATTTATTTGTAACATTGTGTTCATGCAAAAATAATACTTGTTTTATTGCATTAACATTTAAACAGTTTTGGATTTGGGTCCCAAAACCATTATCTAACATTTTACTTGATGTTGCTTCATCCATATTGTCATTTTAGTTGGAGTGATATGATGACTTATTTCCGGTGAGTTACAAAATGACAAACGTATCCAGTTGACCACAGTTCAAAAATCAAGATTCTAATCGTCTTGATCATGCACATATTACTTTCATTCTTGCAAAATGGTTTGAATCACATATGTCATTTTGATTAAACATTATTGTTTTTTTTCAAAATCATATTTCTAAAAACAACAACAACAAAAAAGAATGAAAGAAAGTACTGTCCCACATCCACTGTTCACAAAAAGGAAGAGCAGCAAGAATCACACTGACCGTTGTTAGGATACGGTCAGGTGGCGACACGGCAGTAAACATCGAATGTCATTGAAATACTGCAAGAATGTGACGATTACTATAACCCGTACTTCTGCAACAGTTCGGATTGCCACTGGCGTTTGCGCTCTGGAAAATAATCTGGAATATGGATTTTTTTAAAATCCTGAATACACTTTTTCATTTCTTCTTCCACACTTAGCTTCTCACAGACTTTCTTTTTGGATAGATTTGTTTCCCGGGACTTGCTGATGAGTGTCTGAAAGAGTTCACTGTTTCTGCGTTTGTCGGGCGGGGGCATCCACTGCACGGGTGCTTTTTTGGAAGGGCGATCCAATGTTAAGGTGTTGGGTTGGTGAGCTGTCGCCTGCTGGGCATTGGGTGGGTTGTCCTGGGGAGTGCTTGCCTCTGAGTGGCTGTCACAGCTGGAAGTGGACAACTCATTACAGGAAGTCCCACTTTCACTACCTTTATCTGTGACTTTGTCATGTTTCCTATCTTCATGTTCTTGTTTAGGTGACACTATCTTCTGAGGTGGTCCTAAAATGAGAAGGAAGAAAAAAAAAAAGTAGAACAATTAAATAAGAAGTGGGAAGGTTAAATGAAATGAGCTTCATATTTTTAAAATATTAAACCAAGAATATTTATCTTAAAATGTTCCATGTTGTATTCATTTATATTTGAGGGATTGACTACAACACCCAGCTCTAGTAACACACCTTGAAACACAGCATCCTGGTTAATTACTTATACAATCAAATGTAGGAGGTTTTCTTAAATGAGCATTTCTGCCAGAATAGATCATCAATAGCTTGTACACTAAAAAGCTTTTTGGTTATTTTAGATGCTAGATCCTGAAATCTAACCAGATATCATATGTAAATATTTTGTTAGTCCCACAACTGTTTCATTAGACACTTAGTTCATTTTGGTCCTAGTTATGGGGCTAGGAGTCTTTTGTGTATATATTTTGCCGCTATAAAAGCAGAAAGTATCAT
The DNA here is from genome assembly GCF_006229205.1 of Suricata suricatta. Classification (NCBI taxonomy): domain Eukaryota; kingdom Metazoa; phylum Chordata; class Mammalia; order Carnivora; family Herpestidae; genus Suricata; species Suricata suricatta. The sequence goes on along the minus strand of NC_043700.1, from coordinate 158,887,947 downwards.
TGCTCTGTCTTACAAAGCAGTCGTCTTCTTGAGGCCCAGAGGCTCAGCGGCATTATTTATGTTTCCAAGTGGGAGACTGGTTTAAATCGTATACTCAGTCTCTTAATCCTGTTTCCTGTATTTCCTTGAAGAAGATTATGGAAGTGATGTAAGATATATAGGTGCCTATTATTATGGTGAAAAATATGTGGAAATATAGTGTTTTCTTAAAATACAAGGCTTACCATTTGAAGTAAGTTACCTAGGAGGACAATTTTCAGAAAATGATAGTGTGCCAAGATAATTATTTCAAATACACAGTTTATTTCCAAGAGGGAGCATATTTTATTCTTCTTGACTCTGCTGTGAGATTAGGACCTCCATTTAACATTTATTGAACACTGCCAGATACCCGGAACTATAATAAAACCTTGATTAACTAAAGCCCAACCATTGAAAAATAGGTTATTCAAATCTTTTCTCTTGTAGTCAACTTTTGTAAACACGTTATATAAATCAGAATGAGAGTGGGAAAAGACATCAGTATTTTTAAGCAAAACTGCCTAGAAGATTCTACTGTGCAGTCAGAGTTGAGGAGAGTTGGTCTAATTCATAGGGTCTCATCCTGGGGCACATATGGAATTACCTGGAAAACTTAGATAATTAATGTCTTGGTCTCAACCCCAGACCTCCTATTTTAATGAGATGCCAGCTAGTTTAGTGGCCATTGGGCCATTTAATAGATCCAGGTGATTTCAACCAGTAGCCAAGGTTATAAACCTTTCCCCAGTCTACTATAATTAAATGGGTTCATAAGCAATATGAATACCTTACACTACTCGGAAAAGTGAGGAAACAAACCAACTTTTATTAAAAAAAATACTGTTCATAAAAGTGTTACAACGTGCAATTGGGTGTCACTACTGATTTTCCTATTTTAAATCAGAAGAAACAAAGGAGGATACTGAACATTTGAGTGGGTGAAGTTCGAGTTGGGCAGTATTTGAGATTACAAATACTTAAGAACTTTTTGGAATGATGGAAATATTCTATACCTTGTCTGTAGTGTTATAGACTTTGGGCATTTATGAAAGCTGATAGAATTGTATAAATAAAATGGGTGTCATTTGATAGCTAAACTGTATCACAATTGAAATAACCAAAAACAAACAAACACAAACCCTTAAAGAATATGTCCTATTTGAGGAAAGGTCTTAACTAATATTTCCTACTTCCTTTGTCTGCAACACAGTTAAAGTACAAGAAATGTTGGAACTTATGAATGCTTACTAAGAAAGCACACTAATACATTCCAAGAACATTGTAACCATGGATTAAAGAACACAAAGAGAAGCAGTTTTTTTTTTTTTTTTAAGTCTCTGCCATTTTCTTTTATGCTGAGATAACAGGAGTGCATCTGAGGGTTTGGGACAGAGGACATACATTTGTAGCTCTCCTTGTTGCCTTATTCAGGTTCATTGTGAACACTCCTCTGTCTTTGGTAGTTGATGGGCACAAACTATGTCCTCAGCCTCGCTTGCCTTCTGGTGCTCAGTTGGATTCAGCCAGTGACAAAGACTGGCAAGACCCACCTGCAAGGATTTCTGTGACCTGGGCTGCATCCCTGAACTAAGAGGCATAGCCTTGTCTGGCAACTCTCTCCGCTTTCCCCTTCCCTCCTCTGCCACCCCTCTTTCTGTCTTCTATTAAACAGAGGCTCACATCTTCAGGTCAACAAGTGTTAACCATGTGTACTGTAATTGGCATAAGGGTATTGTCACTCTGTTGTAAACTGTCAATATTTAACTTTTCAAAAATACCCAATTGGATATCCCTTCTCTTTCTTCTGAGACTCTATTAGACCCACACTGGCACTAACCATCTTCTCCAGTGTTACTAACAGAATCAGTGTTTTAGTGACATCAGATTTTACCGGTAATAATATTGAACAGGAAATGGGTTTAAAGTTCTAGCGACCTGGAATCAAATTCTAGTTCTCTGGCAAATAGTCCTGTGGCCTTGAGCAACATACACAGCTCTGCTAAGCCTCAATGTTCTTATCTGTAGTAGCACTTTCCTCATAGGGTTATTTTGAGATTAACTGAAATACCATACACAATGGTCTAGTACAATAAATCCCGACAATGGGAGTGTATCATTGTGATTTTTCTTTCTAATGTGCAGATGTTCCAGGCCATCTCTGGAGATTTTGAGTTTGGTGCAGGGTTTGTATATGTGGGTTAGTGGCGCTCTGGGTGGTGGGGCGGGGGGAGGGTGCAGTGTCTATATATACAATTATCTTTATGGGTGAGTGTGAACTCAAGCTCGCATGATGTATACTAGCCACTCCAAAATAGCATATAAATAAATGTTCTTTACCCTTTCTGTCAAGCTCCTTCATTGCTTTAACCAGAAATCCCTACAGAAAAGCTATAATTTCATTCCCAATAATGACTAATGGATTAACTGCAAATACCTGGGTAAACCAATTTATATCTAAGGATAATTGAATGATGATAAATCATTTTCTGTTAAGAGGCAGGGGAATAGACCATTTGATAAAGACACCAAAGCAGAAAAATAATAACTTCAGAGTAGAAAGCTGTACAGAAAAGGGGTAGTAAGTACCACCAGAGCAAATGCTTCATTCTGTTTTGATTCACTGGAAGAAAAATGCTTAATGACATATGCTAGGGAGGGTACAGAGTTATATAAAGTCCATGTGTTAGCTAAATAAATTACAAACAATTATTATGCCTAAAGGCATTACAATTTATTCATGGATATAAGCTTCTTCCCTGTCTTTCCAATACATGCACAGACTCATACAAAACCCCCACAATACAACAGATACAACAGATGTATGTTGCAAATTAATTGCTCTTGTAGTATAAGACAGAACACCCAGGAGGACTTATTTAAAGAAGGCATTAATCAGTTTGGCCCATGGAGTTGTATTGAGTTATCACTATATTCCGGGCATTGTGTTCAGTTCTAGAGGAATCTCATAGTGAGTGCTCTGGTGAAGCTCAAAGTCTATTGTATGATATTTTATAACATTGTTTCAAATGCATGGACACTTTAGAATATCTCCCATGATAGCCTTTAACTCTGAAACAAAGGAAGTGGGAATTTATCTTAGGAGCTAAATTTATCTTGGGAACTTCTACTTTTAAGAACTTAGAAAAAGCCCAGATATTAACCAGAAACAAATATACACTTGTATTTTTCATCCCTCCTGTTTCATAACCTATCTTTAGGTAGTGTAGACTCATATCAGAGTGGCTCAGATGTTTATATTATGACTTAAAGAAAAGTGCTTAACTTTATTTTGTTTACACTTTTGAATGTACAGAATACTATGCCAGTTCTCTGTATAAATCAAGGGAGTAACAAATAGACTCCTTTTAATTGATGTCAGAGTTTTTGATAATGCAATACATATTATGTATTATTACTGCTATATGATTAAGCATACTTTAAGTTATTACTGATAACTTAGTGGATTCAAATTTGGGCTAAGATAAAATAACAGAATAATGTATGGGTTTTTTTATGACAGAAATTTAGGAAAAAATAAAAAATTAAGAGGAAATAATGATTTTAGTTGCTTGGTTTTCCTTTCTTAAATTTTTAAATGTTTGTTTCTTTTTGAGAGAAAGAGAGAGAGAGACAGAGAGAGAGAGAGAGAGAGAGAGAGAGAGCGTGCAAATGAGGGAGGGGCAGAGAGAGAGGGAGACACAGAATCTGAAGCTGGTTCCAGGCTCTGAGCTGTCAGCACAGCACCCCAGATGGGGCTCGAACCTACGAACTGCGAGATCATGACCTGAGCTGGAGTCAGACAACCAGCTAAGCCACCCAAGTACCCCAAGTTGCTTAGTTTTCTTGGGAATGCTTGGTAGTTGTAGACTTCCAACGATAAGTTAAAACTTTCATTTTATGAAATAAATACCTTAAGTGAAAAGTAATTTAAATGAAATGAAAAGTAATTAAAATAGCACTAAGTCCTGCATGTATGGAAACAGGATGTGTCTCAGAAACAAACTCCTCTGTGTCTCTTCACTAGTAATATAATAAAATACATATTCATATTACCTTCCTAAAAGCATTTCGTTCTCTGAGTCAAAAGACCAATCAGATTTAGTTTAAGAAAAGAAAACGAAATGTGATTTGGTGGGCTTTCTTCCATCACATAAATAAGTTCACCAGTCATTATTAGAATAAGCAACAACTCAATGAATAAGCAAATATTTTACTCATTAAGGATCTAACCTTTAAAGGAGTTAATTATTTAAAAGTATACAATACATACGTATACGTAGAAACTTTCCAAAAAGTATTCAGACAATTAAATCTTTTCATTTGGCTGTTTGACATTAAATAAACTAGGATTTTCATCTAGGAGTCGGTCACCTTTCAAGGGGAATGACAGCCTTACCTAGGAGAATTGCAAGCCAGCTGACTAGGTCATGCATGCCTCTCCACAATTATTATTTTTTAAGGAACACTTAGTGCACAATGTGCACACAAATGCACACACACATTATCTTCATTTATTATACTCCCATTTTTTTTCAGTGTGGGAATGGCCTTGGGAGGTTTGAGTCTGAGCTCGGCTAAGCCACTCTAAGAAAGTATTTTATGATCATGTAACCTCTCTAAAATTCAATTTTTGTTGGTTAAAATGTTGGGGTTGGCCTCAAAGTTCCTTTATGAATGGGAAGGGATTTTCCAGGCAATAAAATTCTAGTCAGATTTTAATATATAACACTAAAGAGTTATTAATAAAAATTACCTGTTAAAATGTGGAAACAAATTCAGTTTCCACTAAAGTGCTTCACAGCAGTACAGAGTTCAAAGATAACTTTCTCTCAGTTTACTGATAGGAAGTATAGTTTAGAAGACGTGATCAGTTTTTTTTGTTTGCTTATTTCACTAACTCTGTTCCTGTCATGGAACACAACAATGAGAATAATACGCAAAGCAAAGCAGTGCCGACTGGCGGGGTTCATATCCTGGTTCAGTAACTTGCCAGGTGTTTTCCTTGGCTGAGTTTCTTTGGGCCTCTCCTTTCTTACGTTTAAACTGCTCAGAGTTGTAGCAAGGATTAAATGAGATAATACATACAAAGCACTTAGGAGGGACCCGGCATGTAAATGCTCAAAATGTTAATTACTATGACTCAGTAAAAACATCCTGTACTATTTGGCTGTAGCATGGTCTGTTTGTTTATCTGAATATTGAGTGGGCTGACGGAAAAACTCAAGTACTTCCACTTGAACTCTGGCTCTACACAGGCTACCTACGAACACAAGAGGCTCAGGTGTCTTCCAGCCCCTTCAGGCCTCAGATTTTTGCCTGGTAAAAATGAGATAAAAATAGTAATATCTAGTCACAGGGCTATAATCAGAAAGAAGATAATGTATGCTGAAGCAGTCTGCTGTCAAGTTTGCCACAAGAGATTTGGGAGGCTATGAAGTAGTAAATTTTCATGTCCGAAAAGGAATCTATTTGAGAAAATAAAACACAAAAGCTCTCTTTTAAGTTATTAAGATGTGTGAATTAAAGGCAGTAGTAAAAACATCACATTAAACAAAATAAAACAGATGGAAAATATCACAATGGGCCAAACTTGTAACATTGGGCGAAACAGGGCTTTCGATTAATCCCATTGAGTTTTATTGCACTGATACAAAAGGACAGAAATTATAGCTTGGGCAGCTAGTGTAGTACAGAAATTAAATGTTAATATCTTCATGTTTATAAAAGACAAGTGACTTCTGGGTAGCTGTGGGCATGGACATGTTCAGTAAGAGGGATTCCATATTTTTTCTTGGAATACACAGGCATTTCCAACGGCAGTCTATGTGTAGAGATGCACACTTGAAAAAACCTTTTATTTTAATCTCTTTACCTGCCAACTGATGATAAAAAAGACTGAATATGTAAAATATGTCTGCAACAGGCACAATTCCCAGAAGGGAAATTACCCTTTAATAGTACTAAATCCAATGGTGTGCAAATGGTTATGTGGTACTTGAACAGAATGAACCAATCCATCTAAATCTTAGCACCACATGTCTCTCAGTATAAAGCAGTTGAATCAAAAGATTAAAAGCTCCATTTTGACTTGCTAAACATTTGTTGAACACCTACTGTGTTCAACCAGGCATAGTGTTAGTTATAAGAGGAAGGACAGACACCCACACGCACACGTAGGTCAGGCTTAGAGTGACAGTAATGCAGCTGTTACTGAAGTTTGACTAGGACAGGAAGGAGGGAGCAGCATTAAATTGTGATTGGAGTGAACTAAGGAGTGGGGATTATTTTTAATTCATCAGTCAAATTCTCACACTTCTTGAAACTTTAGAGTTCACACAGGAGATGGGTTCATCTTAGAGTAAAGGGCTATTTGAAAAAATAAAAATTAGTTTTTAGTTAAAATAAATTAAATTCATTTCTTTATTTTTTTATAGTCTCTACTATCATTACTTAGCCATTTTTATGAATGAAGGAATAAATAGAAAATAAAAGAAATGCAATTTGAAAAGATACTGTGGTAATTCCTTTTTATATCCTGGCATAATCAGTCACTAGTCCATTCCTCTGATCCATCCTGTACGTGTTAACCGTTACTGTACTTACTTATTTACAGTGTGCCTCCCAGTCCTAAATTGTAAATACCTCGAAGGTAGAAATTGCCTTTCTAGCCTATTATGAAGCTCCAATCAGAGCAATTGCTTGAGCAAATTAATAATAAGATCTTCACTTCTCTGAATTTCTACAGGGCCTATTACTTACTATATCATTCATTACCAATTGAGCATTCACTACCTTTTAGGCTCCTAAATATTCACCAAGATGAGCACAGAGTATTAAGAAAGCTCCCATCAACTGCATACAAATATCTGTCCCAAAGTCACACAGCTGGTGTCCTCTCTTCCTCAAAATGGTTTTAGTTACCATGAGGGCAGGGACTGTGTCTTCTGTTTCCTTGTATCACTCAGCTCGGCGACTGATTTGTTTTGTCATGGCACCAAATGTACTAATAAAGTGAATAAGCAAATGTAATGAAGCATTAGGAAAAACGTGGGAGGAAATATATGTTGAATTGAACAGACACTTGGGAAGGTTTCAGAAGTGGGAGCGGTGCCTTCCTTGTTGAATTCCTTCCACTCTGTACATCTGCGTCTTCCTATTAGTTATCTCTGTAGATGATACCCTAGGTCACTTTTGGCCACCCAACGACTCAGTTTTTATTTCCTGTTACTTCCAGGTCTTGTTAATCCTACCCTTACAGTTACTCCTGAGCCAGTTCCTTCCTGACTGCTCCCATTTCCACAGCTTACAACAGGTTTCTCCTCACTTCTCCCTGTGTCTCTTAACCAGTTCTCTGACGTGACTTTGGTCCCACTTCAAACTATTTTTGCACCGTTGCTGAATAAATATTCTTGAAATCTAGTTTCATCAAGTATCTCATATGTACTAAACCTTCTAAATAGTTCATTCTACAGACAGAATGAAACTTGAATAACACAGCTTGACACTGAGGATTGGCCTCGGTGTGACCCAAATGATTATCCCCGCACATCTTGTAGTGCTCTCTGCGTAGCACCCAGAGTGTACTTCTTGTGCCTGGTAAACGCCTGGTGTAACTCATGCTGGTTCTCCTTCCCCCTCGGCTGGACTCTATTCCTTCCTTCAGAGCCGACTACAAATGATGTATTCAGCATAAAACCTTCCATTCTCACATTTGGATATAATTCCTTACTCTCTTAATGACCCAGTACAGTTTGTGTGAATCTGTCTCAAAGTACTGAGCCTATTTTGTCTCAAATAACAGTAACCTCCATGCTAATTTAACTTCCATCCCTCTGTTCTGCCCCACAACACACACACACACACACACACACATACAACATTAGTCACTATGTAACAGAGATTCTTCCTTTGTATCTTTGTATTTCCTGAAGCACCACTCCCTTGACTGGGCTCATACCAATTCAGTAACTATTTGTTGAACTGAATTAAATGAAATTAGTAGTACCTACAAAATAATGTCTAAGCACTTAGGGAATTGTATCCCAAGAACTTCTTTTTGTTTTGTTTTCTTTTAACTAAAAAAGATAAACAAATTGGGGTGCCTGGGTGGTGACTCAATCAGTTAAGAGTCCGAATTCGGCTCTTGTCATGATCTCATGGTTTATGAGTTTGAGCCCTGCATCAGGCTCTGTGCTGACAGCTCAGAGCCTGGAGTCTGCTTCAGATCCTGTGTCTCCCTCTCTCTCTGCCCCTCCTCCATTCACGCTCTGTTTCTCTCTGTCTCAATAATAAATAAACATAAAATAAATTTTTAAAAAAGATGAACAAAGTATAACTAAGCTTACCAGGTGTAACAAAAATGATCAAAAAATAAAGGAGAAGATACACTTTTGGCAGTGAGCTGTAAGAAAGAACTTACAGCCTTTCTAGTTACTCAAAATCTTCCTTTGGAAAGGTTCCTATACTATTCTTTTCAGGTTATTTAAGAGAAATAATTTGGGAACCATAAATAATGAGGAAAATCTGTCTCCTTTGCTCTGCAGAATAATTCTACATCACTTATATGATTGTACTGGATTCCTACATCTAAATATTTACTTGCCCTTTGGAAGCCCTATCCTATGTGGAATGGTTACAGACACCTTGTATGAGGTCTACATTTAAAACCTCCTCATTTCACTCATGGGAGCTAGGATTCTGTGACACATTCATTGTTTTTGTGTTTAAATACATAAATGAACTCACCTTAAACTCCCTCTTCCCACCCCCTGAAAAAAAACACCCTCCATTCAGATACTCAGGCTTATTTCGGACCCTGGCATTAAGAACCTGTTTATTTCCAGTTTCCTACTCCCAAATCTGCCAATCCTTTTTAATTGATATTGTCTGAGTGTTTTTCCACCTGCCTAGGTGGTCACCTTCTAATGACCTCTCTTTTCACAGTCACATTCTGTATAAAAGGGGTAATTTAGCTGTTTTTCACATTTGTGAACACAAGCTTACTCTTGCTTATTTCATATCCATAAACTGTGGATCATAACACCTCCAAGGTGCTTGGCAAGGATTAATGAGAGGTTGTATCTGCAACATATCCAATGGCCCTGGAGGGGGAAAGAAAGGTGCTCTGTAAATATAGGCTGAGGCATAACTTACAATGTGCTCTGTAACACATTTACGTGAACATTAAAGCATTCTGGCTGTAAATTATCATTGCCTGTTATAAATACACAGCTGCCTCAGGCTTGAGAAAAAAACTCTTGATGACAACAGGGAATGAAAAGGTTGTGACGGGGTAGAAAAAAAAAGTAGGGTAATACTCTTGGATTCCAGAAGCAGTAGCAATTGCAGGCAGAAAGTCACAGTTGAGGGAATTTTTATTTGTCAGATCTCTTCAGATCTTGAGTGCCTGCCTGCTGGTAAGGACTTTCAAGTACTTCTAACAATGGTCAGAGAGATGTAACATTTTGTAGCTGCTGTACTATTTAATGTGAGTGCCACCTCTTTTCACTTTGAGATTCATAGAAGTGTGCCTATGATGGAGGCGGCTTAGTGCAGAATCACTGCAGTGAAAGGAAAATGGAAGCATAGAGTTTAATGTGAAGTTATGTGACAGTAAAAGAATAAAATAAAGAAAAAAGAAAGCTCCACCTTTGGAAATAACAAAACTGTGTTTCAAGTGAAGTTTTGACACCTACTAGCTATACGTAGCTATGCACGTGTTCAAGATCATTTTCGTATTCTCCTTAAGAGGGATAAAAAATATGGTGCCTCAGGGCCCCTGGGTTGCTCAGTCAGTTCAGCATCTGGCTCTTGGTTTTGGCTCAGGTCATGATTCCATGGCTGTGAGTTCTAGCCCCACCTTGGGCTCTGTGCTGACAGTACAGAGCTTGCTTGGAATTCTTTCTCCCACTTTCTCTGCTTCTCCTTTCTCTCTCTCTCTCTCTCTTAAAATAAATAAATAAACTTAAAAACTGTATTTAAAAAAGAGAGTGCCTCCTTCCTAGAGTTGCTTTAAGTTAATATATGTGTGAGGAACAGCCTTCGAGTGGGCTAAGAAGCAGCCCCAGAAAATATATCAGTTCCAAATATCTGAAACCTATAAATGTCACTTAGTATGACAAAGTCTCTGCAGATGTGATGAAGGATCTTGAGATGGTGAAATTATTCTCGATTATCCAATTAGATCTTAAGTCAATCACAGGTATTCTTACAAGGGGGCGTTGGAAGGATGTTTAGTATACATTGAGGAAGGAGCAGCAGTGTGAGCATCAAGTCAGAGACTGAAATGATGTGGTATCAAATCAAAGAATGCCAGCAGTCCCCAGAAGCTGGAAAAGGCAAGCAACCAATGTTCCCCTGGAGCATCTGGAGGCAGGGTGTTTCTGATGACACTGATTTCAGCCCAGGCAAATGATTTTGGACTTCAGGCCTCTACAACTGTGAGGCAGGATGCTTCCATTGTTTTAAGCCACAAAGTATATGGTAATTTATTATAGCAGCCACTGGAAACTAATACAAGTCTATTTAGTCTGATGTCTGGCCCTCAAAGGATGGTAAGTTATGACATTTATATAAGTGAAAATATTATCCTTAACAACCACTTGTTATTGGGTTTGAATTACAGGATTTTAGTTTCTCTACTAAAAAAAAAAAAAACAATCTCTTCGGGCGTGTGGGTGGCCCAGATGATTAACTGTCTGACTTTTGATTTTGTCTCAGGTCCTGATCTCACAGTTCATGGGTTTGAGCCCAACATCGGGCTCTTTCCTGACAGTATGGAGCCTGCTTGGGATTCTCTCTCTCTGTTTCTCTCTGCCCCTCCCCTGCTCATGCTCTCTTTCTCTCTCAAAAATAAATAAATAAACATTAAAAGACAACAATACAATACAATCTCTTCCAGTCCTGCCAGATTGTCATCTTATTTCTCTTTCAACTAATAGCCCATAAGATTTTAGAAAACAGTTACCATCTCTAGTCTGTTTTTCCCAGTTATATGAATTAACCATTGCTTGCAATAATGAGGTTTATAGTCTCTCCTAATGTCACATCCCAATACCCTCTGCACAGCAATATTCTCACAAAATACCTTTTTCTCTCTCTATCCACAAACACACATACTCACACTCACCTACCCACATGCACATATTATAAACATATATGCACACAGTATCTATAAATATGCATTTATCATATACACACATCATATCACACACATATAGACACATAGTATATCCATATGATCATATAACTTTCTCTCCACACACATGTCTGGCATCTACCTGATCATTCCGTGAAGTTCTAGCACCATGAGTCTACTGCCTTTTGGACATTTCCTAGACTTCAATACCATATCGCAAAAAATGAACTCATTATTCTTTTCCCTGTAAACCAGTTCCTCCTCCTATGTTTTCTATTTTTCTTTTTTATAAAAGCAGCACAATGTTTGTAATCAGCCAGGTTTTCAGTCTTAGAGTCTTCATTATTACTATTTCTACTCCCCTATTGATTCCTTGCTTATGTAAGAGCCACTTAATCCTGCCCCACATACTTTGATAATGTCTCAGTCATTTCCTCATTTCAGTCTTCTCCCCACAGTTATGAGCTTCATTAACTCGTATTGAGTCCATTGTAATCATCTTCTTACCTCTTCCTGAATCTACTGAAATGACATTCTGGAGCTCTTTTCATCTCTGAGATCTACCTCCTACTCTCCATCCTAAAATCCCAGCTACACAGCCCTGAAACACAGCTCTTATTTTAGTACTTGTTCTCGGAGAATATCAAAGGTTTTCAGCAACATCCAAAGCTCCTAGCCCCATAAACAAAACTTTCTATGGCGTATTCTTAAACTTCAAAACTCATTCTTCTATTCTACCCTCTATTCAAGCCAAGTTGGAGATGCTGATATTATCCTATTACATATATTCTTGTCTTCAATTCTTCACATCTGTTAAGTTATAGGTTGATTTCTGTTTTGTACCACACTTAAATAAGTATGGAAGAGCCGGGGAGAGGGACAGAGAGAGAGAGAGAGAGAGAGAGAGAGAGTGTTTTAAGCAGGCCCCACACTCAGCTTGATGTGGGATTGGGTCCCACGACCCTAGGCTCATGACCTGAGCTGAAATCAAGAGCCTGAGGCTCAGCCCACATGCTCCAAATTGGATAAAGTTCTTATTGGCTATGTGTGTATGTCTGTCTGAGATATATTTGGTGATCCTTTCTATCATATGTAACAGACCCCAAGCCCCAGGCTGTAGGGATGGGTTTATAATGTAGACTCGGCCAATCAAAATGCCTTACCAAACAAGTCCATAATCTTAGTCAAGGATGAGCTTTGGGAGGCAAGTAATCTGAGTAGATTAATAACAGGAAATCCCTAGAACTCTAAACTATTGATGAGGCAAGAGAAAGAGAAGGTGTTTACCTATCTGACCAAAAAAGCTATCAGATGTCACTGCCAATAACTAAGTCCCATAGCCCCAATTATACCAGAAGAGAGTAAGAGCAGAAAGAAATTTTAACAGAGTGTGGCTGTCTGACTCCATAATCCCTCTAAAAGGGAGCCAGGTCCACCTGTTAGACAAGTATTTCAGGCCAAATAAAATATTAACCTTATCAGAAAAATAAGTTTAATACACCTGCTTAGATATTTTATTAGATGCATATAACTTTGAAATGTAACTGAAATCCCTTTTCTTAAGCAAGTTGAATGACGTGTTCATTGTATTGTCATTGGAGAACTCTAAAACTTAATGATAAATGCTTAAAGTTAAATTTTTAATGCACATTTTATGTTACTGATCAGAAAATCTGGAAAAATTTATATTAAACAGAAACTATAAAATCACTATATATTTATGAGCATATCATTATAATAGGAATATACACTATTTAAGGACTTTCAAGGATTTTGTTTTATTTTACTTACCAGGGCAATGGGCTCCCATCCCTGCCTTAGAACCTATGACCAAAGTGGGTAAAATACTACTACTGTCCTACTCTAAGTTCTTCATCCATTCCTGTGTCCTGCGAGAAAATATCTGTTTCAAAAGGTAAATAAGGCTGTAACACAAAGATACAGACACACCATGGCCAAATGCAGTAAGCAAGAGGTATTGTAGTAAAACCATCACTATATGCCATCTTTTTCTGTGTAGCCACTAGTTAAAGGAGATAATGAGCTTAGAGAAACAAAGTAATTCAACCAGGACAGTTTTTTTAGTTCATATTTTCCCAAGTGAGTACAACAATATAGTAATATTCAACTTTTATTGAACACTTACTATGGGCCAGGCACCAAGCTAAATGCATATCCATAGCATCTGATTTACATCTGACAATAACTTTATAAGGTAAGGGTCTATCATGCCTTTTTTTTTCTTTTTTTCTCATGAGGAAACCAAGGCTTAGAGAGGTTATGTGACTTGAAGGGTCACATTTAGGAGTGACAGAGACCGATTTCAGAGGTTCATCAGCCAGACTTCAGAGTTTATGCTGAGTTAAGCTCTGAGACACACTGCTTCAAAGACCTGAAAATGTTATTTAAATCAGCTTCCCTAAGATTGTAAACTAGAGCTACAATTACTCATGAGCTTTAAGTCATCTGGTACGATTAAATCATGATGCACAGCTGTAAAACTCTGGGAGGTAAAAGTGCTTAACATTACCTAATTGTTAGAATTTCTTCAGATCACTTACAATATACTATTATTTTATATCATCCCCATCTATTTTAACAAGGAATAAAATGTCTAAACAGTTTAAAATTAAGACTGTGCCTTCTAACTCCTTTCCTTGTCACCATTATTGGGGCCAAAGCACTTTAACCAGGCAATCTCTATTTATCAAATTTAAGATTTCCCCACATTTAAAACAAATGTTTATGTTGCAATATCCTCAGAAAAGCATAATTTTGTGAATTTAGGCCAATTTCAAAAAAAGGTTCTTTTACATTAATTAGATAAAACAGTTCAAAAAGCAAATATGGTTTAAAGAATAAATTTATAAATAAGATATGAAGGGTGCCTGAGTGGCTCAGTTGTTTGAGACTCTGACTCTTGATTTTAGCTCAGGTCACGGTCTCACAGTTGTGAGGTTGAGCCACATGTCAGCGTCTAGGCATGGAGCCTGCTTGGGATTCTCTCTCTCTCTCTCTCTCTCTCTCTTTCTCTCTCTGCCCCCTCCCATTCATGCACACATATGTTCTCTCTCACTCAAAAAAAAAAAAAAGAGTTGTGAATCCCAGTATAAAATTTACAAGGTGAAAATAATCAGGAAGATACATAAGCAGATGTAGAATTATAGCAGAGAAAAAAGAAAGAATGAGGAAATTATCTTAACACTTATGTCCTGTCAGATACTATAATTTCCAAAATATTAGAATTATATTTGTACTATTAGGCACTTTTAAAACTGAGATTTTCAGTGGTGTGCACCTTCTGATCCAGAAACATTTTCATATAAGGCCAGAAATTTTTGCTCAGAGCTTTCAGAGCCTAATTAAATAATGAGTAGATTCCGTCAGGACTGAGCCACCTTGAACTTCTCATATCACTTCATAGCGCACTTAGTCTAAACCTAATATTTCAAGCAGCAGTAATATCAATCTCCCTCTCTGCCATTAAAGCCTTACAGATTAAAAGTAAAAGATTGTGAAATGGTGCCAATGAAACCATTACCAGACAAAAAGATGTACTGGTAATATTTTCTGTGTGGATCAATCAAAACGACTTGTAAAGGAAGAATCTGCACTGGGAATACTTTTGGAAAACCATGTTTAATTACAAGATATACTAACAGTCATTTATTAAGAGCTCAAAGATAGAATTTTTAAAATATATGAAGCATTATAATAGAGTCGGCTCCCAGTAGAATACATTAAAGAACTCTCCATAAAGCTCTGAGGAAATGAATACTTTGCTTTGACTTCATGTAGTTCAGTGAATATAATCTGGGCTAGTCACTATTTGTTCATTTTACAAAACTTACTTAAACAACTTGTGTACAGTTTGAATGAAAATTCAAATATATGTAGTCTTTTCAGGGCAAATTTTTCCGTAACAAGAAACTAAATTAAGGCTACATTTTCTCAATTACAAGAAATGTATATAAAGATCACTAATTAATTGGGAACTATGACTTACATTATGATTCATTTTAATACAACTGTGACTATATATCAGTGTTAGAGAAGTACAAGCAGATGATTTTAACCAATGATTGAAGATTCACTGTGCCTTTGCTTGAATGGCTGGCTGTTCCAATTGCCTCTAATGTGCTGTGAACTATTTTACAAGCAGAGCTGCAAAGTCAAGGTCAAAGATCATACAGAAGACTCAGAAGATTCTGAGCATGTAAATCAAAAAGCAAATGGGAATTACTAATGTTTATTGTTGTTGCATTTGTTCTATTGATTTATCCTTTTTAGTTTATGCTTAAAAATGTACTTATAAATAGAATAAGACTTTATAACCAGAATCTTCAGTATTATGTGTCCGATTCCTCTAAATTTAAGCATTTAGTTAATAACATAAAGGTTGTTTCATAATTCGATTTTTGGTAATACATATTTGTTAAAAAATATTCCCTTTTAGCACAGTGCAGTCTATAAAACTCAAAGAAAACTGAATTAAAATCACATCACTTTTATTAGTACTATGTATTTTTGAAAATCATCAGGGAATATAGCATCATGCTTGATGTCACAGAGACTACAGAACATATTCTACCCTAGTGTAACATAGTCTAGAAGGAAAAAGAAATGGAAAAGATCAAATCAAGATGGATGGCAGATTTTTTTTAATTGCTCAATCTCTTATAAAACCTTTTAATATATTATGGCCAGGAAATTAAGGAGAAAGAGAGAAAACAAATAAAGTAAATCCCTGACAGTGCTAGAAAACAAAACAACTGTCATGAACAAAACAAATATTGGGAAAATACTGGGTAACAGAAAGCAGATGCAATCTGTCTAAAGACTAGAGAAAACATTTGCTTGACATGCTCACAAAAATAAATAAATAAAAAATAAAGAATAATTTAGTAGCACTCAAAGCCCAGAATAAATTAATTAAAAGAAATTTAAGGAACTTTGGGTCAGTTATCAGAAGACCTGGGCCTTGTTTATATGACAGCGGTGGTCCATTTCCCTAGGTCAAAGGCAGAAGCACTGATTCTATGATAAAAGTACAACTGTTCTCTAATCAACTGCCTTTCTGGAGATAATTCCTTCAATGCATGAAAGAGCAAGGTTTTGAGGTTATTTCAGATGTCTGCTATAAGTGAGGGGGTAGATGGATGAATCTTTAAAGAGAAAGGTGATATATCCAGTAAAAGACCAACAAACAAAAACTTCTCCTTGATCTGACTTCAGGTAAGAGGCAGGTATTGTGTATACGTAGTTCGGATGTCCTCAGTCTATATGCTAGCTAAATATCAACACATTCTAAAATAAGGTCATCCAGTCAACACCTACAACCCCTTTCCCCAGTAAGGCAGAGCTTAAGCACTACAATATCTTACTGGAAAAAAATAATCTATGCCATCTCCCCATACTATATAACTTAGCCATTCATTCATTAATATAGCAGAAAACAAAAAAATTAATAGACATCTTATATAAATAAGAGCATTAAAGAGAGTGACTTGGATAAACAACAAAGATAGTTTTGTCTGGAACAAACAGAGATAGTTCAGAGAATAGAAGAAAATTTTAAAAATTCTATTTAGAATTCTCAGAGAGCAAGGAGAGGATATTAAGTCTTTAAAGAGCTGAATATTTTATTATAAAAATAAAATGTAATAAAAGGAACACATAGAAGAACATGGCAAAGAATAAAATTAACAGTATAGAATAAAATGTCATGATAGTTACTTAGAACTTGCAGCAAAATGATACATAGATGGAGTATAAGAATCAATCCAACATGTCCATATTTAAATTATAAGGGTTCCTTAGAAAAAGAGCAGAATGAAAGCATTGGCAATAATAATAAAACAAATTATAGAAGAAAAATGCCCATTTTCTATATTAGGCACATTTAAAAAAATTTTGTTTAATGTTTATTCATTTCTGAGAGGCAGAATGCAACCAGGGGAGGGGCAGAGATGCAGGGAGACACAAAATTCAAAGCAGACTCCAGGCTCTGAGCTGTCAGCATAAAACCCCACACAGGGCTCAACTCACAAACCAAGAGATCATGACCTGAGCTCAAGTCGGTCACCTCACTGACTGAGCTACCCAGTCATCCCTATATTAGGCATACTTTTAAGATAGAAAGTGTCACTGAGTTGGGGCAACTGGGCGGCTCAATCAGTTAAGTGTCCAACTCTTGGTTTCTGTGCAGGTCGTGATCTCATGGGTTTGTAAGATTGACCCTGGCATTGGGTTCTACAGTGACAGCATGGAGCCTGCTTGGGATTCTCTTTCTCCTTCTCTCTGCCCATCCTCCATGTGTTCTCTCTTTCTCAAAATAAATAAACATAAACTTAAACATAAAAAAAGTCACTGAGTTTCAAGCACATAAAAAAAGTCACCTCCTGAATGCATCTCAATGAATTATCAGAATTTCAAGGTAAAGAGAGAATTCTAAAAACCTCCAGAGGAAAATAAAGCATCCTACAGACAAAAGATTAAGGAAAAGCTTCAGCGTGAAAATTTCACTCACTACTCTTGATTTCTAGAAGACCATGAGTCAAAGCCTTTGAACATTTTAGAAGAAAAAATGTAGTTTGAATTTAGAGACTTGTCCCCAGCCATCTTAGCATTCAAATGTAGGAATTATTTGTGGAGAAACACAAATACTTTATCATCCAGGGGTCCTCACTGAAATAATTTGCCAAGGTTATACTCCAGGCAAAATGAATATCAACTTGTTCATTTGTGAATTCATATATTTAATAGTTGTTGAGAGCCAACACACAGAAGACATCTTGCCAGACAATGGGAGAAATATGTAAAGTGTACAATGATGTTTAATTTATCTAATGATGATGAACATTAATTTAACAATTACACAAAGAAATGCTGAGCTGTAACTGCAATAAGAGTGGTGTTCACTGACATCATGATATTTTAGGAAGTTATATTTTCCAAAATGTAAAGGAAGAGCTTCTCTCAGGAATGAGTCATGAAGGTAAAGAAATTATAGAAGGTACTGGATGACTAGGGAACAGAGGAGCAAAAGACCTGAGCATGAACAAGATGCCATTTGCATGGAAGCATGAAGTCATAAGAACTCAATAAATGCAGCGTACCTATGCAACATGGCCCAAGTAGGACCACAGAGGTTGTAGACCATTTACATTCTTATAAGGCACCAAAACAAAATTTAGCATTTGTGCAATAAACAAAGGAAGTACAGCAAAACAATGTAAGCCAGAGAGGAGGTTGGGAACAGGATCAAATGTGTTTTTGTAACCACCAGCCTGAATGGGAAAGAATGGCTTGGGAGGGGACTGTAGGCAGATAGGGCAGCAGCAGCTAAAAGCCTTTCCCTATTTTCTAGTTGAGGGATGAAGACACATTAGAATAAAATATTAGTGGTGGTGATGGTGGTAATGATGATGAAGAAAGGTAAAAATAGTAAGGACATTTAGAATGGAAAACTCAATAGAATATAGTAATGAGCTGGTGGTGAGTAAGAAGAGAGTCATGAGGGAGGTAGATATATTATGGTGACACTTAGGTTTCTGGTCTTCATAATAGATTGGAGGGTTCTGCCATGTTGAGGTGGTAGATAATGGTGGAGAACTAGGTGTATTAGAAAAAATCATGAGTTCATTTGTGGTTTAAATTATTGAATGTTTATAGTTTAGCATGCCCAGTGGAAATTCAGGTATACTTTTGAATATATACTCTTTGTATCTCCAAAAATAAGCTCCCCTGAGTCCAAGAAAAAAATGCAGATAGTCTAAGAAAAATTGTTGATAAAAAAATCACTGTCATAATATAAATATTGTTATATATATTTAAATGTTTATTTATTTATTTTGAGACAGTGTGAGCAGGGGAGGGGCAGAAAGAGAGGGAGAGAGAGAATCCCAAGCAGGCTTCAGGCTCAGTGCAGAGCCTGATGTGGAACTTGATCTCAGAACTGTCAGATCATGACTTGAGCCAAAATCAAGAGCCACCCAGGCACCCCATACATATGGTTATATTAAGCTATCTAGAACAAAGATCCAAATGACTACAACAGGGAATGTGAGAGGGCTGAAAGGAAGTGAGGATGTTGGGAAGGAGAATAGATGATGATTATATATTAATTCTATATCTTGTTGGAAAATGTGTGAAGCATGTGTTACAAATTTTAAACTACTAACAATAAAAATACAAAGCATGCATCGAAAAACTGAAGTAAAAGATAAAATGGAACAACATAAGTGATCAAGAAAATATAACATACTATAAATTATCAAGACAAAAATATCAAGCCAAAAAGGGAGTAACTTGAAAATAAAATGAGGATATTTATTAATAGATGACTAATGTGCAGTAAAATCTTTTAACAGAGGTAAAAATAACTTAATCATTTTCTTAATAAAATATTTTAGATACTCAACATGTATGAATATTTTACATGTTCAAAATGTATTTAATATTTGAATAGTTCCTAACTAGCTTTTTGGTTAAAAACAGGGCACATTTCAATATTGGCCATTTTGACTGGTGTGATATCTCAGTGTGGTTTTGATTTGCATTGCCCTGAGTGATGCCGAGTATCTTTTCATGTGTCTTTTGGCCATTTGCATGTGTTCTTTGGAAAAATGTCTATTCATAACTTTTGCACTTTTTAAATTGCATTATTTAATTTTTTGGTCTTGAGTTATATAAGTTCCTTATATAAATAGAATATTAACCCCCTATTAAAATATTATTTGTAAACAACTTCTCCCATTCAGTAGATATGATATATTGCCTCACACCAGTCAGAATGGCTAGTATCAAAAGACAAGAAATTAAAAGTGTTAGTATGAATGTGGAGAAAAAGGAACCCTTGTGCACTGTTGGTGAGAGTGTAAATTGGTAGTCACTGTAGAAAAGAATATGGAGATTCCTCAAAAAATTAAAAATAGAAATGCCATATGATTCAATAATTCCACTACTAGGTATTTACTCAAAGAAAATGAAAACACTAATTCAAAAAGATACATGCACCTCTATGTTATTGCATCATTATTTACAATAGTAAAGGTATGGAAGCAATCCAAATGCCCATCAGTAGATGAATGGATAAAGAATGTGGTATATATGCACAACGAATTACTACTCAACCATAAAGAGGATGAGATGTTGCCATTTGCAACAACATGTATCTAACTAGAAGGTATTATATAAGTGAAATAAGTCAGAGAAAGCCAAATATTATCTTATTTCACTTATATGTGGAGTTGAAAAAGCAAAACAAATCAACAAGCAAACAAAGAAAACAAAACAAAACAACACTGATGGTTGCCAGTGTGGTGGGAGGTGGGAGAATGGTGAAATGAAGGGGATTAAAAGTTATAAATTTCTTGGGGTGCCTGGGTGCCTCAGTTGGTTAAGTGTCTTGACTTCAGCTCAGGTCATGATCTCACTGTTCATGGGTTCAATCCCCATGTCAGGCTCTGTGCTGACAGCTAGTTCAGAGCCTGGAGCCTGTCTTTGGATCTGTGTGTCCCTCTCTCTCTGTCTCTCCCCTGTTCACACTGTCTCTCTCTCTCTCTCTCTCAAAAATAAAAATATTAAAGAAAAATTTAAAAATGTTACAAATTTCCAATTATAAAATAAATAAGTTGTGGAGATGAAAAGTACAGTATCGGGATACTAGTCCTTAATATTGTAGTAATATATGGTAATAGATGGTGACTACACTTATTGTGGTAAGCATTGAGAATTGTATGGAATTGTCAAATCAATAAATTGCACACCTAAAACTAATAACACATTGTATACAACTAAAATTTAATAATTTAAAAAAACCAGGGCCGACTTCATGGGTTCACAACCTGTGCCGTCAGACAGGGTTCCCCACTCAGATAGGCTGCATGGTTAATTTGTAACTTGTGTTTTGTGAGTGAAGTCCAACAGAACAAGGGAGCATGAGAAGCAGGGGAGATAGTCCCTTGCCACCCTATTTGCTTATAGTATTTGAATGCCTCATGATTGTAAGATTTCAGAGAGACTCAAAGCAAGTATAAGCATCCTACTTTAACACTAGGTAAAGGGGCAAGAAAAGGAGGGCAGTATAGCCCCCAGAGGAAGGAAAGCAAATTACACTGTAACAAGAATGACCAAGAATCCTTTCATATCCTTTCTTACTCATCATTATACTAAACATAATGGCATAGAAAGAAAGGGAGAGAGAGGAAAATCCACAGTTCTTTTTCCTTTGGTCCTTAGGTCTCTGGGGAAATGAGAAGATCTATGCTAAAGAATTCGAATCAGGGGTGCCTGGGTGGCTCAGTTGGTTAAGTGTCTGACTTTGGCTCAGGTCACGATCTCAAGATTCATGGTTTCAAGCCCCGCATCGGGCTCTGTGCTGACAGTTCAGAGCCTGGAGCCTGCTTCAGATTATGTGTCTTCCTCTCTCTCTGACCCCCCCTGCTCACGCTGTCTCTCTCTCTCAAAAATAAATAAAACATTTAAAAAATTTAAAAAAAGAAACTGATTCAAAGAATAAAAAATGAGAGAAAGTTTCCTAACCAATTCTGTAAGCATCATAATCCTGATCTCAAATACAGAAAAAAATACACATCGAAAAGAATACTGTGGGTCTATTTACTTTCTGAACTCAGATGTAAACATCCTAAATAAAACATATACTTTCATCCAACAATATATCAAATGGATGATGTATCATCAAGTGATATTTATCTCAAAAATCAAAGAAACTTTATCACCATGAAACACAGAATACATTACATTATCAGACAAAAAGAGAAAATTATGTAATCCTCACAATAGATATGAATAAACATTGAATAGAACTCAATATCCATACCTGGTTTATTTTTTAGTAGCAAATTAGAAATTGGAAGAAAAATAATTTCTTAACCTGATAGTGAAGAATCATTTCTATTAAAGTCAAAATTCAGCCCAAAATACCTATTATTATTACTACTATTCATTTTTTTTCCTAAAGTACAGTCAGTAAAATATGTAATAAAAATAAGTAGAAATATTGGAAAGGGACAAAAAAAGCATCATTATTTTCAGGTGATATGATCTAGAACAATTGAAAATTCTTTAACAGAGTTTCAGAAGGAGTTGAGGTAGAAGATCAACATAGAAAAACCAACTGCTTTCCTCTGTATGAGCTGTGCTAATAAATTATATATTATATATATATGTAAAGTAAATATATATATATGTGTATATATATAATAGGTCATACTCAGTGTAGTAGAACAAAGTTCAAAATAACTGTAGGTAATTTGATTTTTTTTTTTTGGTCCCACATTGTGCAAGAGGTATATGAAGAAAAGTATGAAACTTTGGGACTATTGGATTTTATTGAGAGACCTGGAGAAATGGAATAAATGGAGGGAAATGTATGTTCCCTGTTAGGATAATATTTTAAAGGCCTAATTATCTCCGAATAAATGTATAAATGCAATTCAAGATTAATACAAATCTCAACAAGGTATTTATGTAACTTGTCAAACTGATATTAAAATAATTTGGCAAAGGAAATACAAAAATAACCTACACTCTTTTGAAACAGAAAAAAATGAGTCAGGCCTTTTTAGATACAAATTACACTTAAAACTTTATCATGATTATAACAATGTGGAAAATTATGTCAATGAAATGGAATGGAAAGTATAAAAACTATACTTTAACAGAATTTAACTTGCCATATCATAGGCAGAAATGGACAATTACAGGCCCCCTCCACCACACCACACACACCACACACACCACACACACATCTCATGGAGGTCTGGCCCTTCTAAAGTTCATGGCATAGAGATGCAAAGCAGATGCACCTTTCCTAAAGTGTTAAGGTCCCAAATAAAAGATAGTGAAAAGCTGAAAGGAAGCACACCAATCTGACAAGAGTAGTTTCTCTAAGGAGAAGAGCCTAGCTTTGAGGGTAGTGAAGAGGGGCTTTCCTCATACACTTTAATTTTTTAATTTTAATTGCAGGAGTGTATTTCAATTACTTGGCGAGTAAAAGAGCCTAAGGGACACATGACAGATGACATGGCTTCAAGACTCAGTTCTCCCAGAGACCAGCAAGGATTTTGAGAAGGAATTCCACCAATGTGGATCCCAACTTCAATTTGGAAAACAATTATACGAGAACCACTGGGTGATCCCTTTCAGCTCTGAATTTTGCAAACATCCCAGCTGCAGGAGATGGAGACTTGGGAGCCACTGTTTCCTACTGGCAAGACCTAGTATCTATCCCCTTGACTGAAAACAGCCTCCAGCCACAAGCCCACAGCACATGTACCCAATTTTCACAGCTGCTGGTGATATGAAACTGTTCTATGTTAAATAACCAGGTCATTGCTGCATCCGTCCCAGGACCACGTGTGGATTATTGAAAGAGAACGAGAGACATCTATCCAGTGACCCAAGCACTACAGCAAGGTGGTCCTTAGTTAAATCTGCTGACTGCTCTCTTTGCTCTGGGTGCCAGAGCAAGGTCATTTCATCTAAACTCACGGGAATCTTTGTTCATCTCTAGTTAGACCAGACACTGAGAAGAAATGGTGTTTGGAACAGCTGGCACAGCTCAGGTTTTCAAGACAGGCCTGGGTTCAAGCACAGGCTTAACCACTTCTCGGCTGCAGGTCGCCTTCGGAAGGCATGTGAGCATCTCCCCACAGCTGGAGACTCCCCATCTGTGAAGGGCTGTTGTATGGTTACATAGGCCGCGTTATACAGATGCCGCATTTTCACAGAGTATGCTTTCATGATTATTTAAGAATTAGAATATACAAAACCATTAATCACTCAAAATGGACTTTCCTATTTGCCAGGTCCTTTTCTAACAGCTGTACTTAACGATGACTTTGTGAGATAGTCATTTGTGCCCAAGTACCAGATGAGAAGCTGGTACTGGGGAGAGCACAGGGCTTGATTCTAATACTTGTGTTGTCACTTCCCAGCTGTGTAACCTTGAACAAGCTACTTGAACTCACCAATCCTTATATCTAAAACAGAGATTAAAATGTGTCTTTCACAAAGTGTTTGCCTTGTATTCAGTAAACACTCCATAAATATTTTTTAAATAAATAACTGATTAGATCATTAAATGTAATGCAAATGGTCAAGTGGGGTATGAATGGTACATCATGTTACATGGTCTCTTTCCTGTGTTCAATCAGTGAGTTCAACTCTAACCACCGGATTTTAAGTCATAACTCACATCCACTTCTGTCCTCCTGATTCCCATTCTGAATAGAAAGTCTTCACCCATCCTTCTCCTCTATCCTATATTATTAGAATACAAAATTGCTTTCTCACCAAATGTGTGTGTCAACTTGTAAAGTTAATGTTTTTAAGCAAACATGGATCTCTTTAATTCTGTGGAGGGGGTGAAAACCTGCTGGCACATGTCACCCATTCAACTGCTGCATAAGCACTGAACATGATATATTAAAAACTCCTTGCAGCGGAAAAACACAACAGCAACACCGTTCTCCACAGGAAGCTTAGGATAATGCTGAAAGATGAAATTGCTTTGCCTGAGGAGTTTTATTAGGTGCTCCAGAGCATGGGGAATGGCTTGCTGCTGAGTTGCCAGCAGTATAAACACAGGCGAAGTAAGCAGGGATGGGAAACAGAGGTACACAGACCAGGCTGAGATGATCACACTTGACCTATTTAGTGACATCATACCTTCTTGTGGAGTTCAAGAGACAAGTATTAAAGAAGTCCCAGGAAACTGTGACAGGGTAAGAAAGCCTGTATCCATTACAGTATTTTACTTTTTTGAGTATAAGTGGTGAACGTAACCTTTATAAAGAGTTTTTATGCTTAGGAAGGAAAATTCCTTTCCACAGAAAAGAAAATTTCTCAATTACCCCGACAATGACCTCTGTCCTCTTCATTTCTTTTTTCTGTGGAAACAGAGTTTCTGATCACTACCTTAGTAATTGTAATATAGTAATTGCATTCAGTGTTTAGCCAAAGACACTATTGGTAATTATTTTTACAATGTTTTTTCTGAGTTGATACTGATTGGTGTCATCTCTCATGTTTGCTCCTGTGTATCCTGGTGCCGTAAAGGGCCAGCTAGTAGGGAAGTAATTACCTGGGAGCGTGGCCACAAGGACCTTCAGGGAACTGTACCATCTCCAGAATGCATCTTAATGAGTAGCCTTTGAATCTGCACCTCCACCTCTTATCACTACTTACATAAAATGAGGCATTCCCTAATGAGGGTCATCATATCGGATCACAAGAAGGCACTACGAAGTATGTTGAAACTGCACAATAACCCCAAATAAGACGTTTGGTACGCTCCAAAAGTACAATATATGCAAATATGTCATCCTAAACAGGAAGTTCTTGTCTAGGAGTAGAATAATTGAGCTACCGTTATGGAAGCTCTGTGCCTCTTAACTCTTGCTGATAGATTGCCCTGCCCTGCCATTCATTTGTCCTCATAAAACTCAACTGGAAACTCCCCCACTTATAAATACCGCAACTACTGAATAAAGTGAAGGCTGTATCATCATACTGGAATTCTAAATAGGGCTGGGGAGGATTTGTTTATTTCTACGGTGCTTGTCAGCTCTGACTTGATAACTGACATCAAGACAGAGAAAATTACAAAGTTAAAGATCCATCTTTAATCTATCATATAAATCTCTAGTAATATGGGAAGGATTTTATATGTTTATTAGGAGATATTTAGTTTCCTTATATGTGGGTTTTACTTGAGGATTTGTTATTATAGAAATGGCACACACTTTCTGTTTAAGTATCCTAATAGAAAAATTAAAACAAAAAGAATAAAAATGTGTTTGTTCTGGAATCTTGGATTTTTACACCCTCACAAGCAATAAATTTAATGATCTGTTAAAACGGGGCTTGTTCTGAAGGGTTTTTATTATGCATCCATAGCAGGGCTTGCCTTAAAATGGCTTTTCTTGCAATGAGAAACAGAGAAAAGAGATGTGATAGAGCAGCGAACTTAAATGAAGAATATGAAATTCAGGTTTCCTATTCAAAGGCAAGATACCCACTAGGGAATGTCAGGTTCAGATATGACTTTCATCTTTTTGAGTTCACTCTTTAAGCCAATAAAATAAAAGGTAAACATTTTTTATTTGATAGACTTTAGAAAAGGGGTCTCCTTTCTCCTTCTTTCACTATATATACAATAAAAACACAAGACTGTGAATGAAAATCACAAAAAAAATGAATGTATGGGCAGAGGTATATTAAAGAGCCTGGACAGACTGAGCAGTGGAAATGTAAAGTGGGAGGCTACATAACCTACGGAGACTGTGGAGTTGTAGCTAAGTAACTCGTAGAACAGAGTAATGGCATAATAAAAAGCAGAGTTAAAATAGAGAGACCACAAGGCAAATTAACCTTTTCAAACTCAGTCTGGGATTTCTCTATTGGAATGCCCACCATATATATTTTTTCTTGGCACTCTGTAAATATTCCAACTGATTGGCACTATGTAAATATTCACTGATTTCAGTGAATCAGATAGCATTTATCTCTTACCTTTGCTTCACAGTTCCTTCCCTTAAAGTGTTTTCCCCCAGCCTGTATAACATTAAAGTGTCCTCAGTGATTCTGAGTGATTCTGAATCCTTTAAGAGTTATGGGAATGGGGACTTGCTGTTCAATGGGTATAAATTTCAGTTAAAGATGAATAAATTCTAGGGATCCACTGTACACCATGTGATTATAGTCAACAATCTATAGTGCATGCGTAAAAATGTGTTAAGAAGGTAAATCTCATGTCATCTGTTCTTACCACAATTAAAATAAAAAAAGACCTTGTATATTTATCCCCTAGCAGCCACAGTAATTTTGTTTTGAAAGTAAGAACTTATTCTGGAAAATGTTTTTATAAAATAAGCAAGAAAGAAGTCTTATCAAATGAGAATATATATCTAAGGGATTAGGAAATAATAAAGCAGTGCTATAACAATGAGTTGGTTTTTCCACTGCTATTTCATTGTTGTTGTCTACCTCAAAGAGTACCTTTCCATTATTTGTTTTGATTATAACATAGCAAAAAAGTCTTACTAAAAGTCCCCCACGAGATTTCAGTTAAATATGATCAACAAATTCTGGGAAGAAGGGGATAATATCAGTTCTTGTAGGCATGGGGAGATGGGGTACAATGTCATCTCGGATGGGAAGATGGGAATGGGGGGACCACTTGTTCTGGTTTTAAGCTGTGCCTGGGGGCTGGGGCGTGTAGCCAGATATTAAACAGTTTAGGTCCTAAGAGAGTTTTCACTTCAAGTTAAAAGAGAGAGGCAGGAAAGCTTGCCCTCCAGAGGTGAGCAGAGTTACTGTCACCATCAGTGGAAGTAACAGCAGAACTAGGCTTGCAAGCAAGTTGAGGCTGTAGCAGAGATGAAACTCACCAATAATCTAGAAGCAGAAATGTATTCATTATGATTCTGTCTAATATTTGTAAACAATTTTATATTTGGCAAAGAGACTTCCTCTTACATTAGCTCTGTGTATCCTTAAAATATCTTTAAAATACCATCATAATATGGGGAATTTTATTAGGCTCATTTTATTTACTTAACATTTATTACATACTATGTCATACATACAAAAACACATACAGCATATGTGTTATGTGATAAAACATATACAGCAAATAACTGGGATCACACCACCAAACTTAAAAAGTAACACTTGACAAGCATTCCTCATGAAACTTGTGGCTTCTCTCTAATGTCATTCCTCCGAGTATCCCCTAAAGTTAGCTATTATCCTTCATTTTTAAAAATTAATTTACCTTGTTTTTAAAAATAGTTTTAGGGGTTACCTGCATGGCTCAGTCAGTTAAACATCTGACTTTGGCTCAAGTCATGATCTCATAGTTTGTGGGTTCTAGCCCAGCATCAGGCTCTGTGCTGATGGCTCAGCTTCAGATTCTGCGTCTCCCTCTGTCTCTGCCCCTCCCCTACTCATTCTCTGTCTCTCTCTGTCTCTCCAAAATAAATAAACATTGAAAAAAAGTTTTAGAACACATAAACACACATGCACGTTTGCTTTGGGTTTTCTTATATTTGAACTTTCTGAAAATGCTGTCCTACTTTATTAGTCTTTTTTTAATCTAAAACCATATTTCTAAGATTTAACTATGTTGTGAGTTGCTGAAATTCATTCTTTTTCATAGCTGTATACTATACCATGTGTGTCCTCCCTTCCATCAGTGTATGTTGAGGCAGTTTCCAGTTTTTTGCAAATATGAACATTGCTTTTGTGAACATTCTGACTAATGTCTTCTGGTATACACATGTACAAATTCCATAGAGTATTACAAGCAGGAATATTTTAACTTTGTAAAATAATGCCACATCACTTTCTCACATTCCCTGTTTGCTAATTCTTTTTGTCCATCTGACTTCTATATAATTAAAAGTGGAAAAAATCTGTAAAAATCTTAATCTGTAAAATTCCCCATGTTTTTTATATATTTTGCATACTTACCAGTTATTTTATTATTTTATTTTTGTTGTATTTTATTATTATAGTATTATAGTATTTATATACTCCTGATAAGTTCAACTTTTTATAATTTTAAAGTACTCCTATTTTTACTTAATATATTTGTGGGCTTAAAAATTCATTTGTCATTCCATTTAGATATCATTCTTAAAGTGACAGAATTATAGAAATAGAACAGACTGATGGTTGGTAGGGGTTCGAGATGGGGTTAGGGTATCGCTGTCATAAGACAGCATGAGGAATAATTGTGGTGAAAGAATAGTTCTGTATCTTGACTGTGGTGGTGGTTACACTAACCTACACACATGGCAAAATTGCATAGAAATAAATACACACATGAAAATGAGTGCACATAAACCAGTAATCTGAATTAGGTCAGATGGGTTGCATCAATGTTAATTTCCAAGTTGTGATATTCAACCACAATTATCAAAAACATTATCGCTAGAAGAAACAGAATGAAGGGTATACAGGAGCCCTCTGTCCCATTCTTGCAATTGCATGTGATGTTACAATGATTTAAAAATGTAACTTTTAAATTTAAAAAAATACAAATTGTTATTAGACTTAACTCAGTATTTGTTCTTTCCATTACATTACTTTCAAATTTTATATTTCCTCATGTTTTTTAAATGGTTTTTTTTAAATTTATTTTTGAGAGAGAGAGAGAGAGAGAGAGAAAGAGAGTAGGGGTGGGTCAGAGAGAGAGGGAGGGACAGAATCAGAAGACAGGCTGCAGGCTCTGAGCTAGCAGTCAGCACAGAGCCTGACACGGGACTCGAACCCACAAACTGTGACATCATGACCTGAGCCCAAGTTGGACACTTAACTGACTGAGCCACCCAGAGGCTCCCACTTCCTCATGTTTTAAATGATGTTTGTAAATACTATTTAGTTGGATTTTTGTTTTTAAACTTATCTGAAAATCTGTGAATTTTAGCTGGAAATTTCAGTTCATTTGTATTTATTTGGATTAATAACATCTTACTTTTTAACTTTTATTTTTTCCACTTTCATTTTCATCCACTGTTCCTTTTCTATTTTATTGATTGAAATTTTAAGTTATATTTTCATTCTGATTTCATATTTTTCTTCACTAATTTGAGATTTATAAACTCTGTTTTTATCCCTTTTAGTGGGCATGAAAGTTTATGGTGAATATGTAACATCTTTAGACTTCAAGCCTAAGCTTGATCAATATTTTGGTTACACTTTTGAACAAAACAAGGAAGTAGAAATTTGAACTCTATC
>NC_043700.1:158846681-158857918 GCF_006229205.1 Suricata suricatta | reverse complement strand
ATAATTCTTTAATTTAGACATTCTCATTATTATATTTAACTATATAATATATATGCAGAGATTAATTTCTGTTATTGAGCTTTTCTGCTAGAATGGTTTTCTCTCTTCTTGAAATGTTTCTTTTATAAATTATTTTTCTTCAAACTTTTTTACTTTTTTTCATGCTTTTTAAAAATTTAAATCCAAGTTCGTTAACATATAGTGTAATAATGATTTCAGAAATAGAATTTAGTGATTCATCACTTACATATTATACCCAGTGCTCATCCCAACAAATGTCCTACTTAGTGCCTCTTGCCCATTTGACCCATCCCCCTCCCAATATTCCTCTAGCAACCCTCCCTTTGTTCTCTGTATTTAAGAGTCTCTTCTAGTTTGTCTCCCTCTCTGTTTTTATATTATATTTGCTTCCCTTCCCTTATGTTAATCTATTATGTTTCTGAAGTTCCACATATGAGTGAAAACATATGGTATTTGTCTTTCTCTGACTGACTTATTTCACTTAGCATAATACACTCTGCTTCCATCCACATTGTTGCAAATGTCAGAGATTTCATTCGTTCTGATCACTGAATAATATTCCTCTGTGTGTGTGTGTGTGTGTGTGTGTGTGTGTGTGTACATACACCACATCTTCTTTATCCATTCATCAGTTGATAGACATTTGGGCTCTTCCCATACTTTTGTTATTGTCAATAGTGCTGTTTCATTAGGGTACATGTGCCCTTTGAAACAGCATTTCTGTATCCTCTGAATAAATACCTACTAGCCTAATTGCTGGGTTACAGGGTAGTTCTATTTTTAACTTTTTGAGGAACTTCCACACTGTTTTCCAGAGCAGCTATACCAGTTTGTATTCCCATGAATGGTGCAAAAGCTTTCCTCTTTCTCCACGTCCTCGCCAACATCTGTTGTTGCCTGAGTTGTTACTGTTAGCCATTCTGACTGGTGTGAAGTGGTATCTCATTGTAGTTTTGATTTGCATTTCCCTGATGATGAGTGATGTTGAGCACCTGTTCAAGTGTCTGTCAGCCATCTGTATATCTTCTTTGGAAAAGTATCTATTCATGTCTTTTGCCCATTTCTTCACTAGGTTATTTATTTTCTTGGGTGTTGAGTTTAATAAGTTCTTTATAGATTTTGGATAGTAACCCTTATCTGATATGTCATTTACAAACATCTTCTCCCATTCTGTTGGTTGCCTTTTAGTTCTGCAGATTGTTTCCTTTACTATGCAGAAGGTTTTTATTTTGATGAGGTTCCAATAGTCCATTTTTGCTTTTGTTTCCCTTACCTCTGGAGTCAAGTAAGAAGTTGCTGTGACTGAGGTCAAAAAGATTGTTGCCTGTTTTCTTCTGAGGATTTTGATAGC
The DNA here is from genome assembly GCF_006229205.1 of Suricata suricatta. Classification (NCBI taxonomy): domain Eukaryota; kingdom Metazoa; phylum Chordata; class Mammalia; order Carnivora; family Herpestidae; genus Suricata; species Suricata suricatta. The sequence goes on along the minus strand of NC_043700.1, from coordinate 158,856,546 downwards.
TTATTGTCTTATGTTTAGGTCTTTCATCCATTTTGAGTTTATTTTTGTGTATGGTGTGAGAAAGTGGTTCAGGTTCATTTTTCTGCAAGTCACCGTCCACTTTTTCCAACACCATTTGCTGAAGAGACTTTTTCCCATTGGACATTCCTTCCTGCTTTGTCAATGATTAATTGGTCATATGTTTGTTGGTCCTTTTCTGGACTCTCTAGTCTGTTCCATCAATCTATGTGTCTCTTCTTATGCCAGTACCATATTGTTTTGATGATTATGGCTTTGTAATACCATAAATTGTGATGCCTTCAGGTTTGTTTTTCTTTCCCAGGATTGCTTTGGCCATTCGGTGTCTTTTCTGGTTTCATACAAATTTTAGGATTGTTTGTTCTAGGTCTGTGAAGAATGCTGTGTGTGTGTGTGTGTGTGTGTGTGTGTGTGTGTGTGTGTGTGTGTTTGATAAGGATTGTTTTGAATGTGAAGATTGCTTTGGGTAGTATCGACATTTTAACAATATTTGTTCTTCCAGTCCATTAGCATGGAATGTTTTTCCATGTCTTTGTGTCTTTTTCAGTTTCTTTCATAAGCTTTCTATAGTGTTCAATGTATAGATTTTTCCTCTCTTTGGTTAGGTTTATTCTTAGATACTTTATGGTTTTTGGTGCAGTTGTAAATGGGATTGATTCCTTGATTTCTGTTTCTGCTACTTCATTTTTGGTGTTTAGAAATGCCACAGATTTCTGTGCATTGATTTTTTATATCCTACGACTTTGCTGAATTATTGTATCAGTTCTAGCAGTATATTGGTGGAGTCTTTTGGGTTTTCCGCATAAAGTATCATGTCATCTCTGAAGAGTGTAAGTTTGACTTTCTCCTTGTTGATGTGAATGCCTTTTATTTCTTTGTTTTGTCCAACTGCTGAGACTAGGACTTCCAATGGTATTTGAATAACAGTGGTGAGAGTGGACATTCTTGTTGTGTTCCTGATCTTAGTGGGAACGCTCTCAGTTTTTTCTCATTAATGATGATATTAGCGGTGGGTATTTTGTATATGGCTTTTATGATCTTAAAATATGATCCTTCTATCTCTACTTTCTTGAGGGTTTTTAACAAGAAATTGATGCTATAATTTGTCAAATGCTTTTTCTGGATCTATTGAGAGGATCATGTGGTTCTTATTATTTCTTTTACAAATGTGATGTATCACATTCATTGATTTGTGGATATTGAACCAGCCTTGCATCCCAGGAATAAATCCCACTTGATTGTGATGAATAATTCCTTTAAAGTATGGCTGAATCCGGTGTGCTAGTATCTTGTTGAGAATTTTTGCATCATGTTCTTCAGGGAAATTGGTCTGTAGTTCTCCTTTTTAGTGAAGTCTTTGTTTGGTTTTGAATCAAGGTAATGCTGGCCTTGTAGAATGCATTTGGAATTTTTCCTTCCATTTCTAATTTTTGGAATAGTTTCAAAAGAGTAGGTATTAACTCTTCTTTAAATGTTTGGTGGAATTCCCCTGGAAAGCCATCTGGCCCTGGACTCTTGTTTCTTGGGAGATTTTTGATTACCGATTCAATTTCTTCATTGATTATGAGTATGTTCAAATTTTCTATTTCTTTCTGTTTCAGTTTTGTGGTTTATATGTTTATAGGAATTTGTCCATTTCTTCCAGATTTTGCAATTTGTTGGCATGTAATTGCTCATAACATTTTCTTATTTTTGTTTGTATTTCTGTGGTGTTTGTTGTTATCTCTCCTCTTTAATTTGTTATTTTATTTATTTGGGTCCTTTCCTTTTTCTTTTTGCTCAGTCTGGCTAGGGGATTATCAGTTTTGTTAATTGTATAAATTACTTCCTTGCAAAGAGAATTTGGGTTTCCTTTTACTTGGGTCCAGATTTTCCCAAATTGACATCTTTACCTTTACCAGCCTGAGACTAATACAGAATATCAGCTTGGCTTCCCTGTCTTATGATAATACAGCCTATCTTCTGATTTTGGCTATCTCTGTTTTCTTATTTGTGTCTGTCTCCATACAGGGCTTGGCTAGATTTGGCTTATAGACACTCTCCAAATTCTCTTCTCCCTCTTCTCCTGCTCTTCCTCTTCCTTTCTTTTTTGACCCTTAGGAATTTTCTGGAAGTCCAAAGTCCTTAAATTATTATGGTAACTAATTAATGACCTACTTGTAGAAATATTATTCTTTAGAATATTCTTTAGAATATATAGTAGGGTTACTGCTGTAAAACAACAATAACAAAACAATTCCTGAGATTCCTGGATGGCTCAGTGGGTTAAGTGTCTGACTCTTGATTTTGGCTAAGGTCATGATCCCAGGGGTATGGGATAGAGCCCCATGTCCAGTTCTATGCTGGGTATGGAGGCTGCTTAAGGTTCTCTCTTCTTGCCTGCAACCCTCTCCCCCACTTGCTCTCGCTCTCTCTCATTCTTTCTCTCTCAAAAAACAAACAAAAACAACATCGACAGTGACAGAAACACCAAGTCCTTTAACTAATCCATTTTACAGATAAGAATCTAAGGAAAGACCATACAAATTTTCTAAAGCAATACATGTAAAAAGTGGCAAAAGTGGCATTATAATATGATGTCCAGTTCTAATTCCAATATTTCTTCCATCTGTTACAAAACTATAATGGACTCTCATTGATCAAATCTATTATTTTCAGTTCCTTTGAACTCAAAGTGTAGCATAACATGAACTATCCAATTCATCATCATTTAATTTATACTCATTTTTATGGTTCATTTATTTTTAATGGATATTAATTTGTCTCCTTAAACTGGGAAATCCCTGAGGTTAGGCAACGGTATTGCCCTTATACCTTTATCCCTTTACCTTTTGAATATCTAAGTGAATTCTAAAAATCAACGCTTATTCAGTGATTGTTTATGACTCTGTATGATCCATGTGAACCCTTTAGCTCCTACTTTCTATTCCTGGTCTTCCTTCTCTTTCTGCTTGAGAAGGCAGTATCTGAGGTGTAAGAAAGGCAGCCTTCTCCATATCAAAAGTCTTCTCAGTTCTGTATATAATGGAAATCATGCATTTTAATTCCCCATACCTAATAGCAATATAAGAACTGCTATACACCTTCATATTTACCAGTATAATATTAAATCTAAGCTAAACTATTTATCAAATAAAGTAATAAAATATCATAACCCAGGTATAAAACTTTTATTTTAAAGATTTTTTCAATTAAAATATTATTGAGTAGTTATTCATTTTTAAACAAAATTTATATAAAATAATAGAATTCTTTACTTAACTTTAGATATCATTTTAAAAATAGGTTATAATTTTTATATAGAAACACTTTTGTCAATTTTAATCGAATTCTACAGATATTTAAGTTTCAGGTTTATATAGTCTTACTATGATATTTAACTAGGAGGTCAATAAGTTAAATCCCTAGGCGCGCCTGAGTGGCTTGGTTGGTTAAACATCTGACTTTGACTCAGGTCATGGTCTCACAGTTCATGAGTTCGAGTTCCGCATCAGGCTCTGTGCTGACAACTCTGAGCCTGGAGCCTGCTTCAGATTCTGTGTTTCCCTCTCTCTCTGCTCCTCCCCTACTCAAGCTCTGTTTCTTTCTCTCAAAAACAAACATTATTTTTTAAAATAAGTTAAAACGTTAATTCAGATTCTTAGAGAAATAACAGAAAATGTTGCACAGAATTGATCATGAATTTTAGCCCAGGACTGTTTTGAGGATCTGGTTATCTTTCCAATTCATAATGCTTCATTAACCTTACACAGAGATTTAATGAATCCAGAATTATATAATACAAAGCAGGCTTTTAGAAACTTGTAGGCCGGTATTAATCTCTCTAGTTCTCCTGAAAGAAAAGAGCCCACAAATGTGAAAAGAGCAGGGTGTCTGCCCAAACTGATAGATCTTTCTTAGAACATAAAACCAGAAGCAGATTGCCTGGGCAGTGTCATGTCTTATTTGCAGCTTTAAAAAGTACTCAGGTTGATAACATGGTGAAGTGCAGAAGGAGACAAATGCTAACATTCACTTAGCCAAAAGGCATTTTCAATTTTTATACAGAGATGCTGAATGAAAGAAAATAGCAGAGAGCAGAAAATTACTATTTGTGAAAACTACCTCTGCCACTAAATTTTTCGGAGTGGCAATTCTTAACTAGACTTGATGACAACAGAAAGAATTTGCCATGTTATAAAGATTAACAGTAGATACACCTTGGAATTTCACAATCAATTTTCTAATCCTCATTACCCAAAGTGACTTTTTAATCTGTAGATACCTGATGCAATCACCCAAAGATCATTTCCCTAAGAATCTCCAAGACTCCAGGAAAATAAATGAAACAGTCTAGTGAAATGACAGACCACAACGATTAGGATTTCCTGCCCACCAAATAAGGATGGGATAGAGGAACACAGGACTGTTAACTTACTCTATAGGAAATATTTATTGGCTAGAAGATGAATGACCATGTGAAGCAACAACAATAACAGAACATTAGCACCAACTCAGAAGTGGGCAAGAGCCATTTGAACTAGTTTCCAAAGGTAAGAAACATGAAGTACCATAACATCTGTATTTGTTTTTGTTGCTAAGTCAAAGGCCTTCCCCAAATTCTTTCCTTGAACCCCATCTTCCACTCTTTCTGGGTCAGTGTAGCAAAGTGAAACAAGAGTTAGAGATAAAAGAAAAAGTGAGATTTTCAGTTAAATAATGATTACACTTTCTCTGCTTCATAAAACTGTAACCAAAGCCCTATGGCCATTGACTTTCATAACACTGGAACTTTGTTTTCCTAAATGTACCTAGATGAGCAATTTCATTCTCCTCTATTCACAGTGTGGTAGTTCACTGTTTCGTATTGTAGGGCATAACTCCTGCTTTCTTGGTTCATCCACCATCACCCAACCATGAGCCTAACTAACACTGGTTCTCTTCAGCAGCTTTAGAAAGTGTTGCAAAGGACCCAATTTCTAAAATACCCTTGGTGAATAAGGCTTTAAAATTATGAATCACAATTTATTTCTGATTTTATGCCCAATCCATGATTTTATTAATTAATCTGGACAAATTGTTTAAATGTTGTTGAAAGTCAAATTTTGATTATTGAAAGCAAATAGAAATGTCAACATGAAGCAAAGAACCAACAAATTTGTGGGTTGAATTATATACCCCCAGAAAGATATGTTCAAGTCCTAATCCCAGTGCCTTGAATGTGATCTTATTTGTAAACAGTTTTGCCAATCCAATCAATTTAAGATGTGGTCATATTATTAAAGTGATCCTTAATCTGATGATCAGTGTCCCTATATAATGGAAGGAATTTGGGCACAAAGACACGGAAAGAAGAATGTCATATGTAGATAAAGGCAGAGACTGAAGTTAAATAGCTGCAAGCCAAAGAATGCTGAGGACTGAAGGCCACCTCCAGCAGCTAGAATTAAGCAGAGGAAGATTCCACCCAGAGTCTCAGAGGGAGGACGGCTGTTTGATTTCAGACATATAGGCTTCAGAACAATGAAAGAATAAATTTCTGTTGTTTTAAACTATCAAATTGTGGTAACTTATTATGGTGGCCCTAGGAAATGCATCACTTTATAATTAAATATTTGTCACAGTAGTGATGTATACACACAATTTTTGGTCACCTTATCTGTAAAGAAATAAAGTTTATAATCATGTTCCCAACAGTGACCTACATCAGTGAGAATAAAGTTAGGATGATTTAAATATTTTGCCAAAGGCAAATTATCTATACGATTCAGACCAAAACAATGTGTAATTCATAAATATAAAAATGTTACTTTATTTCCTGCAAGTGAAAACTATTATTTAAGTGTTTATGTAGCCAAAATTGAGTGTTTATATATAAACAATATAAAGGTATAAACAATTGCAAGACTTGGTTTCTGCATTCATGTTGAAGGAAAGCACAAACTTTTTACATACATGAATCAAAGAAGCACATGTGCTACACAAATGTTATCACTATTGATTCCACTGGCATTACCACCCATTTATTAATATTGCACCTTGACCCCTGCCTTTGGATTCAAAATGAATTCATAATTTTATCCCATATTTATCTACGTTAAAGGATAAATTCTTAATAGCTTGCCATATAGCTTTTGTAGCAATTTGAAAGAATACAGAAAGCTAGAAATAAAATGCTATTTGTCTGTTGTACCTAAATCTCTAAGTTGCACTATGGATTTCCTTGTGGGATTGGGCATTCCCAGTGATGACTGATAACATAATAGAGACTCCATTTAGTATAACAATATGTAGGGGGAATGCCGCATTGTACATGCTGGTAGAGAATGAGGCCATGCCACCAAAACGATGAATCTAAATTATTTACTATCCCAGGGAAACTGGTGTTGAGAAACTACCTGTTCTCATAAATTCAATCAATAGTACCCATGACAAGACTTATAAAACAGCATTCCAATTCTTTTTAAAAAGTTAAAGTGGAATGGCAAGGCAGTAGAGTTTAAAAGAACTTTAATGGGGATGGAGATCCCTCCTTTATATCGTTTAATCACAAAATGGTGGTGTTTTAATGAGTTGGCTACCATGTAGGGACCTATAAAAAAAAGAAATATTTGTGGTTTTTTACGGAGATGGAATATAGGGGTATCCTTATGGGTTTCAAATAATCAGAATGCCAGTGAAATATTCACTGAAGTAGGTACAAGTAGGTCTGTGAAGGGTACACCTAACATTGTCTAACACCCAGGAGGTAATAGCAATGAAGCATGCACTGATGAAAAAGGACATAAGAAATATCCTTGAAGAGTCAACTCAGGTTTGACTAATGATAAGGTGCGGTGGAAGACAAGACCAGACACTACTCCTGATCATACCCCAACTGCCATTCCATGCCCCTATTCCATTTCTTTAATAAATATGTGATCTCAAAATGAAGCCTGTCATACTAGACATACTGGTCATGCTATCCACTTAGGGGCAGTTTGACTTTGACTCCCCTGTAAATTTCCCTTGTTATGCAAAGTACTTTGGGGCATCTTAATTATGAACAGAGATAAATGAAGTCAGAGGAGAAGAACAATAGTCATTTGGAGCTCGGATCAAAGTTGGAAGGTTTCAGAAGTATTTGGGCTGAAGAATTTACTACTTTGGTATGTGAGGAAAATAAACTGAAGATGAAAAATGAAAATTAAAAATGGTCTATACATCCCTTCACAGTGTTTGGGAAATTACTTTTGGTTGAAGGCTTTTGACCACTTTACCATTCTGAGCTTCTTGACTTCCTGCTTGTCATATTTTGGGAGACATGCAATGGAGTTTGGACTTAAGGGTCAATAGCCAGCCCACATACACATGTGCACACACGCACACACACACACACACACACACACACACACACCTGAATAAACAGAATAAATGCACCATCTTGATGTGAGTTAGGAATGCATGTCATTGTCACTGCATAATGCAAGACTTAAAAGTGTACAAATGGGGGAAATATCAGCAGGAATTCAACGAATGTCTTTGAAATGATACCAACATACCAAAAGGGCTCTGTGGCAGTTATCAGTTTATTGTCTCACTGTTCCAAATTCACCCTTAGTATCTTCTTTGTAAAAACAGACTGGACTATCTAAGAATTTTCACTATGTTTCTTTTACAATGGAGATAATGTTCAGAACTAGTAGCTTAGGGTGGTGGGAGGAGGAATTCCACAGGAGGAATGGAGAAACTCTTGTTTGTTCTGTGTTTTGGTTTCCTTGCTCCAACTCCATGGTTCATCAGGTGTATATGTTTGTGTGTGTGTGTGTGTGTGTGTGTGAAGGGACATCCAGGGTGCTCTGTCCTAGCCATGTGCCCAGAGAGGCACTGCAGATGCCACTGCTATTGCTCTCTTAGCATAAATAATGCCTGAGTCAAAACTCATGCTGAGACCTGTGCCCCTACTTCTTCTGCATGCTTACCCACCCTCTTTTGCTCATTTATGCCATACAGGACTATTTTCTGAGCAACATCTCCATTCTGTTGGCTGCAATTTCACCTTCTTCAAAGATATCTGTTATCAGATTTAAGGAGTTTATGCATTTTCTAGGGCTACTATCACAAACTACCAAAATCTGGGTGGCTTAAAACAACAGAAACTTATAATCTTACAATTCTGCAGGCTAAACGTTTGAAACCAAGGTGTTGGCAAATCCATGTTCCTTCTGGAACCTGTAGAGGAAGCCTTCCTTTCCTCTTCCTAACTCCTGGTGGTTTGCCAGTAATCTTTGATGTCCTTTGGCTTACAGTGGCTTTACCCAAATATAAGCTTTCATTGACACATGGCATTCTTCTTGTGTGTCTGTATTCACATGGTCATCATATAAAAATGCCCACCTTGTTGGATCAGGGGCCCATCCCACTCCAGTATGACTTCATCTTAATGTAACTAATTACGTCTGTAACAACTTTATTCCAAATGACGTCACACATTCTGAGATACTGGGGATTAGGTCTTCAACATGTTCGTGAACACGATTTGATCCATAACAAGGAGGAAGGCCTTCTTCCAACTGTGTCCTTCCTTAGACACCTTCACTCAGCCTTAAGGGGTTACCTTTTAGAGTTCTTACCACATTTTTGTACTTATTCTATATCATATTTAACAAATCTTTATATTAAACCTCTCTGTTTAAAATGAGTTATGGTTTCTGATTCTTAATTGGACCCAGACTAAAAGAAACTTAACATGCTAAAATTGAAATAATTTTTGGAGACTTCAATTTTAAATTGTGTACCATTAGAGGATAAAATTTATGTCTCATCAATAAGGTATTTTTCAAAAATCCTTGGAGAAATTATTTTCTAGCAATTTAAAAGGGGGTTACCCTTTATGTGAGTGTGGGAGATGATGGGACAGTACAGGAAGCCTATTGCTTCTATTTGCAGGGTAGAACCTAAAGTTGCTTTAGAATCATGAAGATTGGAAGTCATGAGGGAAAGCTGAATGTGGATGAGAGCAACAACAAAATGGAACCGACAGGGACAAATGAAAAACAAGGACTACTAAAACTGGGCCTGTCTTTAAAAATTCCAACCCTGATCCTGTGGGAGACCTGCAGAAATAGCAGTCCACATTTCCATAGCTGCACACATACACCTGGAACCCAGAGCCGCTAAGGTTGGAGCTTTGTGCTGACAGAGCCTGACGCGGGGCTTAAACTCACAAACCATGAGATCATGACCTGAGCTGAAGCTGACACTTAACCGACTGAGCCACCCAGGTGCCCCAGCAGCCATATTTTTTAAACTCTCTGAATGATGATACAGAACCTGTGGCATCTCACTGATATGGTGGCTTGTGTTTGGGTATGTGGCTTCATCCCACCCCACTGCTTCCCCAGCTCTGGCCAAAGCTCCACAAACTGTGTGGAACTTAAGAAACATAATAGATTAACATAAGGGAAGGGAAGCAAATATAATATAAAAACAGAGAGGGAGACAAACCAGAAGAGACCAATACAGAGAACAAAGGGAGGGTTACTAGAGGAATATTGGGAGGGGGATGGGTCAAATGGGCAAGAGGCACTAAGTAGGACATTTGTTGGGATGAGCACTGGGTATAATATGTAAGTGATGAATCACTAAATTCTATTTCTGAAATCATTATTACACTATATGTTAACGAACTTGGATTTAAATTTTTAAAAAGTATGAAAAAAAGTAAAAAAAGTTTGAAGAAAAATAATTTATAAAAGAAATATTTCAAGAAGAGAGAAAACCATTCTAACGGAAAAGCTCAATAACAGAAATTAATTAATATCTGCATATATATTATATAGTTAAATATAATAATGAGAATGTCTAAATTAAAGAATTATTAAAAAAA
>NC_043700.1:158826512-158846581 GCF_006229205.1 Suricata suricatta | reverse complement strand
CAAATGAATTGAAATTTCCAGCTAAAATTCACAGATTTTCAGATAAGATTAAAAACAAAAATCCAACTAAACACTATTTGCAAACATCACTTGAAATATGAGGAAGTGGGAGCCTCTGGGTGGCTCAGTCAGTTAAGTGTCTGACTTGGGCTCAGGTCATGATGTCACAGTTTGTGGGTTCGAGTCCCATGTCGGGCTCTGTGCTGATCGCTAGCTCAGAGCCTGGAGCCTGTCTTCAGATCCTGTGATTCCTTCTCTCTCTGACCCTCCCCTGCTCACATTGTCTCTGTCTCTGTCTCTCTCTCTCTCTCAAAAATAAATTAAAAAACATTAAAAAATATGGCTGCTGCTTCACTTTCAACTCTCTGAATCTCATTCAAATTATATTTAGGGTCCAAGGCTAACTAGTAACTACACAGAGGAGAAAATTCTGGGTATCCTCATTTGGCAGACCAAGCACAAAACCGCTATGCTTGTCTAACATGCAGAGGAGGAAAGAATAGAAAGAAAGAAGAAAGAAAGAAAGAAAGAAAGAAAGAAAGAAAGAAAGAAAGAAAGAAAGAAAGAAAGAAAGAAGAAAGAAAGAAAGAAAGAAAGAAAGAAAGAAAGAAAGAAAGAAAGAAAGAAAGAAAGAAAAGCAAAAATACCTGAAGGCAAAGAAGAGCTTGAGTGTTTTTAGAAATAATACCAACAATGACTGGCTGCTATTTGGTAAGGTAGAGAGTGGCCTAGATACTAACTTAGAGATACAGACAAGGGTGTAATTATTGATGTACTTGCAGGTCATGATATGGAGTATGGATTTATTACAAATTCAAATATAGAGATTGCAAGGAGGGTATCAATATTGGAATCAAGGGTGTTCTGCAGTAATCCATATGAAGAATGATGGTGGAGAGAAATTGATGGGTTTTTAAAAATTTAATTCAGGGGTAGGATCTAGAGGACATTTTCTCCCAAATTGCATTCCTCCAAGGAAGGGGACACAGATGGCTCATAGGATTTCTGATTCTATTGACTAGATAAGTGGCAAAGACATTGATAAAAATGGAGACCACTAGGAGATTAGATTTGGGGGTGAAGGAGGAAGGGAAATCAAATGTGGCCTCTGTATCTGCTAATTTTGAGGTGCCTTTGGGATATTCAGATATGGAAAGGTTGAATAACACAAAAGTCATGAATATTTCTAATAATGATATTAGTATTGACATTAATTCAAGCTTAATAGATATTCTGAAACATTTGGGTCTTTGTTAATTTTTTCTCACTCTACATAGTCAATAATCAAAATTTATCCAATTAATTAAGTAAATATTTCATTGGGTACTTTGTATGTTCTCAATATGAAGAATATAGCTGAGCCTCTACTTCACATAGATCCTACTCTAATAGTAGCAGAAAAGAGGTAGGTCTGCCACTTACAGAGTCAACATTGAAAGTGCTAAGTTAGCTCTGCAAGTTCTGTTTGACTGACTTCTCTTCATGTTAGATGCCTTTCCTCCTTTGTCTTTCCATTCCGTCCCCCCATATTGGAAGCTTTGTTACTCTTCCATTTAGACCAGAGGTGGACAAAATAAAGCCTCATGCCTTTTCGACTGTTTTTGTAAATAAAGTTTTCTTGGAACACAGTACACCTACTGATTTCTGTTTATGACTGCTTTCATACTCCAAAGGCAGAGTTGAGTCCCTGCAATCCAGACCAAGGCCTACATGCTTGAAATATTTATTATCTGGCTCTTAAGAGACATTTGCAGATCCCTGATTTAGACTAAAGTATTGTAATACCGTTTTATGTTTCCTCTCTTTCCTCAATCCAATCATTCTTAAACATCACTGCTAGATTAATATTTCAAAGGTTGCTGTAATCCTTTCTTTAATGAGGCATTGTATACCTAAATAAAAATGAAAAAGTGCTCTAAAAATGCCTTTGCATATATAACACCCACACTCAATTTCTTCACAGACCTCCACTGCCTTATGAATTAAATATAAAAATCCAATCTGGCATTTGAAAGCCTCCATTATATGACAAAGACTTAATTAGTTAGGTTTATCTCCAATTACACCTCAGTAGAGGTGCTTTGGCCAAATTGGTCTCTTTCCTTTGTGATTTCTCCTCTCTATGCCTTTATTCATATACCATTTCCTGTACCAGAAAGCTCCTCTTTCTGATACTCTCTTTAGTTTCAGTGATATCCATCTGCATTTATTAAATGTTAGCTCTTAAAACAGACAAAATCTTTAATTCCAGTGATAACACAACTAAAATTTATTTCTTGTTCCCATAGTAGTTCAATACAGGTGTTTCTTGGTCAGTGGTATAGAGTGAGGTGCAGTGAAAGTGGTAGCTTATATCATAAAGTTAATCAAGATCACCCATTTTCTAGTCATCCAAGGTCAACCTGGCCATTAATGTCCAGCCAACAGAAAGGGAAGAGATGGTAGAGAAGGGGCACCACTTCCTAATCCCAACGGAGTCACATGCCTTGATTCTGTCTGAAGTTCCTTGGTGAGAACCAGCTATATGGCCCTACTTAATTTCAAGAGAAATTGAGAAGTACAGTCCCTAGTTAAGCATCTACATCTCAGCAAAAAGTCAATGTGAGCAGCAATGTGAGCATGAATCTTTGGTGAGCAGTTAACAGTCTCTGTTAAGCCATCTTTCCTGGGACATCTCCATACTACCTTCCTATTCAAATAAGCACTGTTTCCCATTCAACATTTGTAGCATTTAAAAAGTCTATTATTAGGTTCAGAACATGGTCTATCAGGTATTTGTTATCTTTGCATGTGTTTTTATACTTTATTTCTCATTTTACTATTCTGAAAATATCCATTACATTATTCATAATAATCTTTGTATCTACTGTGGTGATGAGCAAAAAATCCTTGCATTGGATTTAATTTTGAATTTGCTGTTTAGGAAATTATTTTTATGAGTAAAGTACCCAGAATCTTCTTATGCCTGTAATATCGATTCGTATTTGGATGACACAGGAAGAAATGGACTCAGTGAATATTTCCTGAGAGACAATGTCTTTGAGGTGAGGGTAATATTCATAGATGGTCCCTACTACAGATACATGATACTCTTAGAAAGTATGTGGCTATACAATTCTAGAAACTGTCCGCATTGAATTGTGCTCCCCCTCCCTAGACAAAATAGAGAAATAAATTGGAGTCCTAAATACCTGTACTTCAGTATGCGACCTTATTTGGAAAGAAGGTATTTACAGAGATAATAAAATTATAATGGGTCAATAGAATAGATTCCATTCTAATATGACTGGTGTCATAAAAAAGAAAATGTCAGACACAAAGATAAACTCGCACAGAATAAAGATGATGTGAAGACACAAAAGGAGAATGTCATGTGAAGATAAAGCAGAGATTGAAATGATGCTGCCACAAGCCAAGAAATATGTGGGGTTAGTAGAAGCTGGAAGAGGCAAGGAAAGATCTTTTTCCTATAGGATTCAGAGGGATCAAGGAGCTACTGACACCTTGGTTTTGGACTTATCTGCATATCTGGACTTTTCTTTCTTTTTTATTCTCATTACCACTTCCTCAGAGAGGTCTTTCCTTGCCAACTAACCTGAACCACTGTTACCCCATCATAATGTATTTTAGCATATTTCTTGTCTGTGTCCCTCCTTAAAGTATAATCTACACCAGGGCAGCGTGTTAGTCTCTCGCATTTCTGGCCTTAGCCCTTCCATGCATAGCATAGTAACTCATATCTCACAGGGCCTCAAGAAGCAATTGGTGAATGAATGAATGATTGTTCCTTTTACTTTATAGAATATAGGAAAGTTAGTCAGATCAATCATCTAATATTTTCAATCTTCTTGCCATTTTTTGGGTTTAAAATACATAGACTCTGAAGCCAAATTTACTGGGCTTCAATACCAGCCTGGTCATTTCATAGCTCTGAATTAGGATAAACTGAACAGCCTCTTTGTTATTCAATTGCTGTATCAGCAAAATGGAGGTAACATCAATACCTATGGCACTGGATCATTACTCTGATTGAATGACTTGGAAATACAGCATTTAGAGGTATGGCCAGCACATTGTAAATGCTACATACATACTTGCATTATTATTTTATTATTACCAAGACATACATGGTATAGTATTATTTGCTATAGTTGATAAACAAGAGATTAGGGCCACTGTCTGCCTACAAGGACTTTACTATATAGTTAGGGAGATTATGGATGTTAAGTTATTCAAATAAAATTCAATTTACTAATTCAAAGCAGATAAGATAGTACTGACTTCACCATTTCTTGTCACCTGATTACAAAGTTGTGTTCCAAGATGCATTATTTAAAAAGGGCTTCATTAGATTTTACAAATTAACTCCTCCTAAAGTATTTTTAGAAAAGATTTTTAAGGGTTGAAGAGACCCAGTGACTAGCAGAAATTTGTAACAGAAAACAGGATGTCTCAGGGCCTCTCAGCAGGCACCCAAAATTCGGTATCAAAATGCTTATTTAACTTGAGTGTTCATTCTCTTGGGGGAATTCTTGAGCCACACTTTCATTTCAGCTTTGCCATTAAAATCTCTTAATATTCAAAGCTCATCTTCAGGATTTAGAGATCTTATTAGCACATACCATTTTCATCAGCTACCAATTGGGAATATCCAGACTCTCAAGCATAATGGATGGGAAAGAGTGTGGTTTCGACACCCATCTGGCCATCTGTGCTAGGCAGTTCCAAGCAAACACCCTGAAAAAATTGATTTCGCTTGCAAATTTATAAATTTGGTTCTGAATTCTCTGTGTTTGTTTAGTGTTCCTCCACTGGGCAGCAGAGATGCTAAGTGGTAATGACAAACTCAGATATGCATATTTAGTTGATTATGTTGGATTCCAAACACCTGAGCCAAGAGTTGGTCACTATTCAATAATCCCAGTTATCCCCCAACTGCCATGTGACTTGTTTCATATGTAGGATAGAAAAAGATCATATATCTCACCCAATTTCTCCCCACACAGGCCCTATCTCTAATTTTCAGGCCTTTTTATAATTGCTTCAATCAATGCTATAATAACATTAAATGGGCATTTAAGGAAAATCAATTCAGAACCCTATAATTAGCAAACACTGTAAACCTGAGATGTTGATGCAGAACACTCAACTCCAGGAAGGGGTTTATTTGTAACAAAATGTATATAAAATCACTTGTGACATTTACCAGTTCTGGCTTGGTTGATATTTAGACCTTGGTTTTTAGTTCACTTATTTGAAATACTACATGACATTTATCTTATTTTTTCAAACAATTATGATGAAGCTATATTTGACCAAAATAAAATGTTATCTTTGTATATGTAGTTTAAATATTTTCAGCATTTTCTTAGAAGCATTAAAAAACCAATATTGCAGCCCACTGATAAAATAATTTTAATATTTCTCATGTATAAGAAAGACATGCTAAAACAATTAACTATATATGTTTTCAATTTCAACTTCTTATAGAAAATGTGTTCTCTTCCCTTCCTTTCCTTTCCCTTCCCTTCCCTTTCTCTTCCCTTCCCTTCCCTTCCCTTCCCTTCCCTTCCCTTCCCTTCCCTTCCCTCCCTTCTCTTTTCCCTTCTTTTTCTCTCTCTTTTCTGACTCTCTCTCTCTCTGTTTCTTTTCTTATGTCTGTTTGATGAAATAACAAGCTGCTACCAGATTAATTCTCTGTAGTGACTCCAGAAACAAAATGTGAGCAGTTGCTCTAAAAGTCAAGAGCCAAAAGAGAAACCTCTTCAGTACCTTTGGGCATGTACAAAATGAAGTAAGTAGTTTGAAATTGGGTAATATTGTGACTATTACTAATTCCCAAACTTTTGTATCTGTTAGAATCATCTGAGGAGAGGGTGTGCTGGTTAAAATGCAAATTTCTAGGGCTCCACCATAGAAACTGACTCAATACATCTGAAGTGAGACTTATTTTTTGAAAAAATCCAGATGAGTCTCAGTGGTCACTTAAGTGCTGAGGTATCCGAAATGACATTTTCTGGAACAACTATTTCTAGACTAAAAGGCTCTTTCATCTTTCCTAAACATTCCTTCCTATCTTTCTTACTGATTACTTTCTCAAGATCTTGCTTGACTTTCCCCAGGGCCCAGATCTCACCTCTCTATCCTTAACATTGGAGTGGTTAGGGGAGCTGTCCAAAATTTCAGTCGCAGAGCAGACTTAGACCACTCTGCACTCCATTTGCTCCATCATGTCACCTGCCCTATCATAGATCCAGTCCACTTAACACAGAGTCTGATTGACTGGAAGGATTGGAAGAGTCATTAACATACCGCCATTGTCAAGGTAGCTCGTAGCCAGAGAATGAAGTGGCCATAACATTCCACTCAATTTACAGAAGAAAAAAAAGGAATTTGGCAGTGTTTGTCCTTCTATAATAGAAGAGGAAACTTTGTATTAGTTTTACCCTCTAAAATATAACAAAATACATAGAGCTATCATAATACTAGCTTACTAAAAATAACAAACAACAAATTTAGAATAATATTTTGTTTTGGGAAAAGGGCAGTCCAACTCTGGCTGATGTGCTTTTTTTTTTTAAAGTTGGGATATAGATTCATTCCATTATTATTTGTGCCTATTTGATTTAGTTAGTTATTTAAATAAGAGGATATTGTATATTTACATTAAAACATGGAGGTAAATCATGTAATAATCAAGCAAATAAGTAGAATATGGTTGCCTCAGAGGAGCTAAACTCAGGAATAGGAAAAGTAGGGGAAGCTACAGGAAACTCTCATTATAACTCTTCTAGCACTAGTTGACCTTTTCTATTATATTGTGCACTACTAAATAAGTGAAAACCCTAAATAAAAAGATTTAAAGAATATTCGCTTAGCTAATGTTTTTACTTGTTTGGTTTTGGGTTAAAATTTTTTTGGTTTTGTTGTTATCTAGAAGCAAACTGATTCATTTCGGTGTTTACCTTACAAAACTCTTTCTAGAGAGAAAGTAAAAAAAAAAAAAAAGGAAGTGTATGTTTTCCTTACTATTCATTTTAGTTGTTATCTTTACACAGTTATGATCTGGGTTCTTTATTTTAGACAATATTTTGGTTTGCCTGAATATTTTCTGTCTTTTCAGTGTCTTAAAGTCTCAAGATCTTACTTTACTAAAGATCAATTCTTTTACCATTTTTATCTTTCATTTCAATTCAGAGTGTTTCTGTGAACCTAATCATCACAGATATAATCTGTTCTTTTTCAGATAGCTTCCTAATTCATCTCCTGGCTGCACAGTAGTCCAGGTCCTCTGGGTTGTCTAGCACTGAGCAATCTGGACAGCATTTGAATCTGTCCATCCCTGATTTCATTAAGATTAAACCTACCTTAATGTAGCAAATACCATTGCTCCCAGGTTTAGATACAGTGAACTGAAGGATAGAGACCTGGTTACTGTCATATGGAAATGTCAGGCATACTATGTTGATTTGATCCTGTTTCATTTTTCATATAAATTCTGTATCTTGGAGTGGGAAATTCAAGGTTATCAACATTTACATTTAGAATACAATTTATCACAAGGGTTCTATTTTCTAAAAAAGGAAAGGCATCTCTCATATGATCCTTAAGAATTTTATGATTTTTTTCTAATAATCAGGGTTTCTTTAACATTGTGTATTATTGACATAAACCTGCTGTAGAACATTTCTATAATGAGTCTGTCTGTAATTATGGTGATTTCAAGTGTTTTCCTATTGATTTATATATTATTTTCTACTGGCTTCATGACCTTGGGAAATTGTTTAATTTCTCTGTGCCCAAATTTCTCTCCTATAAAATAAGGTTTAGACTACTATCAACACAATAAGGCTAACTGATTTAATAATAAAGCTAACATTATGCATAACACTTAACATGTGGCAGGAACTATTTTGAAGCCTCTTGTGTATAAGCATCATTTAATCCTCAACAGGAGCCAGGAGAGACCTACTCTTATCAACATCTGAATTTTATAGATTAGGAAAGTGATGCTGTGGACCTGAGATACGGTGGTGTCTACGACTGGTGACAGTCATGGTTCTGACATCAGGGAGCTTCTGTAGAATATAGAAAATAATTAAAATCAAGTGTGACTAGTGTCTGGGCATGGACTTGTGAGGGGTAGGATGGAGACAATAGGAGGCTCCCATCTACTCTAGAAGGTGAAGAACCCTCAGGGCAGAGCTGACCCCATTTGATAAGGTAGTAGAAGCTACACTCCAGGAGAGTTCTGAAGATGACAAGAATAGCTTCACAGGTGTCCTTGGGTAGATGGGTATCAAAGAAGAGAATTGAAGAGAAGTTTTTTAAGATGAATGGAAGAAAATTGAAGCTCTTTTTTCAATAATATTTTTTGTAAATGTCAACTGGATGGGCAAAGTCAGCAGAGAGGAGTCCAGTCCTGGTCAGCGGCAGACAGCAGGGTGTGGCTCGTCTGCATTGCGTCTGTCTGCTTTGACTCTCAGGGAGAGAGTGCAGAACAGAAAGCTACTCCTTTTGCCTCCCCTCTCTACCTCCTTTTAGTCAATGAACATATAAAAGACCATATATGCCAGGCCCTGCTGAGAAATAGTAGGGAATATTACAGATACAGTCTGTGCCCATTGGGCCTTTACATTTCTTTGTGAACTTACCAAAAATAAAGACTTCACTCTTGTTCAGGGAATAGTATTTTAAAAATTAATATCTTTAAAAATTAATATTCTAGGAAAGACAGACTCAGGCTCAGTTCTGATTGGCATTTCCTTTAATGAAAGAGTTGGCAAATGAGTTTAGTCTCAAGCAATGGTGTAAAGAATAAATAGGACCTATGAAAAATTGTGAAGCAGACAGTGGCGTTTGCTTGCTGTCCAACTCTAATTATAATAAATCATGTGCACAGTCATTGAATCCAAACATGAGCCAGTTGACCACTGTTGAGCAGTTAATGATAACGATATGCTAGTAATAATAGGAGAAAAATAACAGAGCCCTTTAAACTTTTCAGGCAGTGTGCTAAGTTTTCTATATAAAATATTTCACTCAACCTCATTACTTGAGAAAATTGAGATGTAGGAGAGCTAAATAGTCAGTCTAAGGTCACTTAGCTAAGTAAGAGGCAAAATTAAGGTTACATCCTTAGTTATTATTATATATAAGGGTAGGTAGATAGATAGGTGAAATGGACCAAATAGTTTTCAGCCTTCCATTAAAATCATCTTATTTTAGTATTTTGTGATTACATTATTTTAATTAGTATACTAAATATAATACAGAAACAATATCATACATCTTTCAAATGTGTGGTATATTTCTGTATCTTTCCAAAGAGTCTAGTGAATCAATTCTCTCCAAAACATCCCTTAAGTATTCTAGGTCTTGATTTTATACACATTTCCTCTTAATTACAATGACTTCCTCTATCATTCAAGGTCAATGCAGGAAGCAGGGAACTCCAGGTGTTAATGAAGGGACTATTGACAAAGGTTGAGTGGGAAGAAAGGGAACTCCACAGGAGATAATGAAGCCCTACAGGGCCGGTAACAGACGGGCATCTTTACTGTCTCCAGACTTGAAGGGCAAGAGGGGAGTGCAGCTACCTCAGCTTGGAAAATGAGCCTGCAATGGAGAGGAGAGGAGGGATGCCCAGCAGGGGTCTGGCCCCAGGTCCAAGAACACAGCACTGCCCACACACCGCCACTAGAGCAGGAACTGGGGCAATCAATACCCCGACCTCATTATTCTCCAGTTCTTCGGACATCCTGGGGTGCCTCCCAGTGCATAGCCCTGTGGGAAGCTAAGGTGTGAGTGGCCATAATGCAGAATGGAAAGGTCATCCCGTGGAGTTTGAGCGGTGAGGTATAAGCGGGAATCCAAGTTGGTTCCATGATTGCTGACCACTCAGTGGGTGGTGGTTGTAGCACTCAGTCTAAAAGGAATCAAGAAGAAACGAAGGAGTTCATTTTGAAATCAAGTATATTACTTTAAAATGAGTTCCATTTTGGAAGGAGTGTTTATTCCTTCCCATCTCTTTCAGAGTTTTTAATAATTGTGAGTTGATAGTATTTAATTCTTGCATTTGCAAACATGTAATTTTGAAGTTATATGTACAAAAATAATAAAAGAAAACCCAATTACTCTTCTCCATCTGGGATACTGTGTTTAAATTTGCCTGAAAGGACCAGGTCCTTTGGAAGATATTGAAGAAACAAAACAAAACAAACATAAAGAAAGAAAATGTAGCTACTAGCTAGGGAGGAGGCGAATATATCTCCACCTTGTCTTGTGCTTCTACAATGGGGAAGGAATCTCCACTGCACTCCTAAAAGGGACAATGTGGGAGGAATCCTTTATGCCTCTCTCTTCATACCTTCTCACTCCTCCTCCAGGAAGAAAGAGTGACAGTTAACAGGTTAATGGTTCTAAAGAGTCTCTCTCCGTCTTCCTCTCTTTCTCCCCAAGATTTCTTCTTTGGGCTAAGTATATAGACCAGACTCTGTCTGACACTCTAGATTGGTATTTGGGAGACAGAAATGAGTTGGATGGGGGTGGAGTGGCCTGGAGTTCTGGGTGAGTAAAATTAATTCAGGGAACAATATCAGAAATGGAGTTGTGACCTAGATGTAAGTTATATTATCTCATTAGATTTACCAATGATAAAACAAACATTTTGATCTCCATTTGTCTAATTTACATATTATTTCAATTGGTTTGCAACTTAGGAGAAGAAAAAAGGGATGATCTTTATTACTCCATCCTGAAGAGAAGTCCAGGAACAACTAACCAGAAGTACAAACTAACATAAGAAATCTCTCTTATCTGATTGCCTGTTTAAACTTGAGCATATGCATGTTTTGTAGGACCTACCCTGCCAGCTTGGTTTGAGTAGGAACATCACTGAAATAGGATGGATGACTCATTAAATAAATCTCAGGTGTTAGAGGGGAGAAACACTGCTGAGAGATTATGCAGAAACCAATGAAACAGCTGAGGTCCAAATTTCACAGTTTTCAGATGTGTGTACATAACACCCAGATCTGCTTCTCTCACCTCTCTCTCTCCAAGAATCCAACTCAAAACAGCAATAAATAAACAAAACCAAACAAAAACAGGAACCCTCCAATATCTTCATTTGTTCTCAGGACAAAGTCTGAAATCTCTGACAAGATCAGAGCTCTGGACTTTTCTCTCACTAAGGACTCATATGGTACAGAATCTTCCTCATGTTCTATGGTTTTAATCCTCAAACCTAACATTCTCCCTCCTGCCACAAGGCCTTTGCATGTGCTATTTCTTCTACTTGGAATGTTCTCCCCACCAGTTATCCTACTTAATTGCTACTCATGTTTCCTATTTCAGCCTAAGCTTCCTTTCTTCCTGTAGACCCTGTAGCTTAGGTTATTCTTATTATTACATACCCTCAGAGCTTCATCTTCTCTATCTGTCTTTCTCTCTCTCTCTCCAACCCCACCAGCACTTATTCCAGTTATGATGTTTCATTTACCAATGGGATTATTTGACTAATGACTATTTTAATCCAGAAGTCAGCTACATGAAGGTATTTCTAAAACAGTTTACACCTATAATTATTTTTTAAGCTTATTTATTTGAGAGAGAGAGAGAGAGAGAGAGAGAGAGAGAGAGAGAGAGAGAGAGAGGGAGAATCCCAAGCAGGTTCCGCACCATCAGTGCAAAGTCTGATGTGGGGCTTTAACTCACAAACCGTGAGATCATGACCTGAGCTGAAATCAGAGTCAGAAGCCCAACTGGCAGAGTGCTCCCATACCTATTATTTATGATAGAGTTTAGTAGAATTGAAATCATTAATAAAAAAGGAATGCAAATTAATAAATAATATATATGTAAATATGTAAATGTGCCATGTGTATATATGCAGAACTATGGATTAAATAGCTTTTATGGGCTGTAGGATACAAGATTTCAGTGTATCTCAAGAACATATTCAATATAGAGAAGTACATTGCTTTCTACATTAGATTTTCATAGTATATTTTCTGTTTCTCAAAAAAGAGTTCATTTTATTTTAGTGGCTGTAAGTGGAAAAAATCATCTCTGCATAGTTACAGTAGTACAATGAAGTAATTTCTTTATTGTTCACATAATTATCCCATTAAAAATATATATGATTCATGTATATCATAGCACTATTACATATTATCTTAAGTATCAAGACACTGAAGTGAATTTTCTGAAATTATAAATTAGTTCTAAAATAAATGTTGCAAATTCAACAGTCTTATCTTAGCTTTGATTTCTAAAAGAAAATCATAAGATACTGTGAAGCAGAATAGGGAAAGCAGATTGCTTTGGGAGAAAAAAAAATAGAGCACTTGGTTTCTAGTTAATTCCACAAACTGCTAGTCATGCGCAGGGGTAAATTTAAACAACCTGAACATCTGTGTGAGTAAGGGGCATGCTGTCTAGTCTGCCTTCTTTACATAAAATAACACGGTCTCATCTCTTGGTAAAATCCAAAGCACAATTCAAATCCCAGACAATCACAGGCCATCCTTAAGCTACAGTAGTTCAGAAAGGATTTTTTTTTAATTTATAATTTATTGTCAAGTTGGTTTCCATATAACACCCAGTGCTCTTCCCCACAAGTGCCCTCTTCCACGACCTTCACCCCCTATCCTCTTTCCCCCTCCCCCTTCAGCCCTCAGTTTGTTTTCAGTATTCAAGAGATTTGCCTCTCTCTCCCTAACTCTTTTTCCCCCTTCCCCTCCCCATGGTCCTCTGTTAGGTTTCTCCTGTTAGACCTATGAATGAAAACATATGGTATCTGTCCTTCTCTGCAGTTCAGAAAGGATTTTAATGTTGTGGCAAATTCTGAAGGTACATCATACTCTTCCCAAACCAAGAAGTGTTGACATTAAGGTGGAAATGCCTGGGGGGCTCAGTTGGTTAAGCATCTGACTTCGGCTCAGGTCATGCTCTCATGGTTTGTGGGTTCGAGCCCCACGTCAGGCACAGGCTCTGTGCTGACAGCTAGCTTGGAGCCTGTCTTCGGATTCTGTGTCTCCCTCTCTGTCCCTCCCCTGCTCATGCTGTCTCTCTCTCTCAAAAGTAAATAAAACATTAAAAAAATTTTTTTTTAAAGAACACAGTCTGGAGCCAGTTGGTTGGTCTCAAATTTCACCTTCCCCACTTGTTGACTGTATGACTTCAGGCAAGTTCCTTAACCTCTTTGTGCTACTGTTTCCTCAGTAGCAAAAGGCAATAATACCATATTCCACATAGTGTTATCATGCAAGTGAAATGAACTAGCATATGGAAAGTCTGAAGAACAGTGCCCACCAGAGAGTAGGCATCGGTTAGGTATTAACAAATGTTCACAGGACTGGAGTGTTTTAACAATTCACTGTCTAATCTATTGGTTCCCTGTCTTGCATCGTGTGGGTGGTGGCAGTTTATTAACCTGTTCACCGCATGAGTCCACAGCCTTCTGGGTGTAAAAGAAAAAAAAATCGTCTGTCCATTTAATACTTTGGAGATATATTTAAAAGGAGAATATCACTTTAGCAGGTGGAAATTAACTGTCTTTCTGTTTCACGTTTGCTTAGTCTTCTCCCCCAGTGGGAGGAATGTCTGGTTCTTCTGACTGCCTTGCACTTTCATCTCTCAGGCTAGGCTTCCACTTTTCCAAAGTCATTTGGCCTCTAACCTTGCTACCTAGTTTCTCTTGGTCTTGAGGGTACTTTGAGATTTAGTAAACTCTTTCCTCCATTTCATGCCAATTGTCTCCCCGTATGGATTCAGTCATAAAGAAATTAGAGATGCCACTAAATACCGACTCCTTTGGAAACAACTAGAACTTTGCACAGTGCCATTTATCACGACCCCACTGCCAGTCACCATATGTGACATAAATTCACTTTGAATCCCACTTAAACCAATTTGGGAAAATGCCTGAGACACTAACAGATGATTCACTGAAATTAAGATCGAACTATTATCTTCCCAGCAGCCACAAATAGTAACCCTCCACCAAAACAGCAATCAAGTTGAGTTCTGCATGATTTGCTCTTAAGAGACCCACGGTCTTCATTGTTCACCTTTGTTTTATCCTCTAGATGCTGACAACTCCTTTCTTCCCTTACTTTGCAGAGATTAAAGAGAGATTGGAGAGTCGAGGATTGCCAGAGGCAGGTTGTACAGCCCCCCCCCCCACTTTTCATCACTATCTTGTATTGCTTCCGGCATATTCGTAATATATGTCTTTAACTACACCCATGAAGCAGAATTATTATCAGCCGCCGATTTTTACCTTGTGTTCATGAAAGTTTCCATCATCCATCCCAGGGCTGTGACAGGATGGAATCCAGAGAGAGACACATCCTTAAAGCAACTTTTATACTTTTTAAGGTTTACATGATCACAATTCTAAAGATCAGCTAGCCACAGTCAAGATAATGTATTTAGAAATGTGCAGAGGGGCACTTGGGTGGCTCAGGAGGTTAAGCGTCTGACTTTGGCTTAGGTCATGATCTCATGGTTCTTGACTTCAAGCCCTGCATTGGACTCTGTGCTGACAGCTCAGAGCCTGAAGCCTGTTTCAGATGCTGTATTTCCCTCCCTCCCTGCCCCTTCTCTGCTCACATGCTCTCTCTCTCAAAAATAAACATTAAAAAATTTTAAACACATGCAGAGTCTACACATCCTTTCAGGGATGTTGTTCAAGTGTAGGGGAATAAACAGAAATTTCTGGTGTTTTCCATAACTAATCTGTCTGCAGGCATTCAGAGGGAAACCTGCAACAAGGTCTTCACTCTTGATTCCCATCTCTTACGCTTTATAACCCTGTCATTCCCACCTTACCTACTCTTCCCCTCCTCCATTACAAAGTTCAACGTTAGCCTGTCCTCTTTTTGACAATTATAAAATCCCTAATCTGCATTTCCTTTACTTTCAGATAGGGTAGGTGTCAAGCACTGATAATGAATTTTACATACATTTTCTCTTCTTTATCCAGGAAAAAGAAAACCAGATCATGTTTGTAATACTGGTACACTTTATAAAACACTGAAATATGTATGGCTGTAAGTGACTGATAATTGGGAATCTTGTATCAGAATTCTGAAAGAAAAGTTAGTATTTAATACGACAGACTGTATGTATATATGTATATATACATATCTATTAATTAAATATACAATCACAGACTCATTTAGTCCTTTCCAAAAGGACTAAAGATAATCTGTGATTCATCTCCATTTTCACAAAATGAAACAATAGCATAGAACAGTTAAGTAACTTCCAAAAGTCAAACAGCTACATACAAGATAGAGTCAGGTTTTGGGCTCAGGTGGTCTGGTTCCAGAATGAATTAAATAAATACTTAAGGATTATATACTATATGCACTGGGTAGGATAAAATAAATATTATTTATGTAATCTTTTCTGTTTAAAAAACTCCACTAATAGAAAGCAAATAAATATCTTTTATAGTATTGAATTCTCAGTTCAATGAAGTCAGAGAGTCCTAGCCACCAAGTGACTTACCCCATGAAAGGCAGGAGGCAGAGTTAATCAGATCTCTAGTAAACCATAACCAGACTTCTGAAAGCATACGCCCATAGAGTCCAGCCCACATAAAGTAACCTTGTTCAGAACACTGTTTCTGAGTTATACAAAAGAGAGGGTGTGAAATGCCTGCTGTTCTTTATGTCTATAGTGAAAGCGTAATGTCGGACTGTGCCCCTCACTTCAACTTTTATGATCATCTAGGTAGGCTTCTACCTATAAATAGTCTGTGCCTTGACTCAGTCACCTGCCTTTCACTTTCACTTCAGCTTCCCACCTCCATACCACTGACTATTTAGTGTGCAGAGCGTGAATAGTCCAAAGCTTTTTTCCTTGTGAGGCAAAGCCTGTATTGATTATATTAATTTGGCCCTTTAAAAAATGAGAATTCAGTTCATTGATTCAAGACTTCTGTATCTTGACAGCAGGTCCTTTTTCACTCCATAAAGGTATAAAGGTAAACTAGGGGCCTTTATGTTACAACTCATTTTCCAAACCTAGATTGTGGCAGCCTTGCATCCTCACTCATCCTCTCTCTAAGCAGAGAGCAGCTGGTGCTGATGACATCAGTGTGTCTGTTACAGAGAAATAGTACACAAGGCTTACTAGGAATCGAAAGACATCTAACCAGAAGTGACTGCAGCGAAAAGTGCAGCCTATATTAAGATTTTAGTCTCAATAGAGACACGAGAGCAAATAATTAGAAAGAAAAATATTACCATTGTGTCAGCTTTGGGAAAAATTTTTTCTGCATGTATTTCAATTAACTATTCAATTAAATATGCATGGCCTCATGACAGTGCTCTGGGGAAGTCTCCTAGCCTCTAGCTAGGCCCTCAGGCCTTAGGAGAATGCTTCAATTTTTAAATAAGATCTCAAAAAGACCTTGGCTAATGTTTTTTGATGGATTTATCTGAAGTGACTTTTTAATCATTTTAATTTAAAAAATATTTTAAATTTCTCACACATTTTAATCTTCACTGTTGTCACTCAAAAGAAATATCTGGGACATATTTTAAATTTATTTTCATTAAAGTATCAAATACAGAAAAGTATACACAGATAAAGTGATGGATTTTTACAAACTAAATACCCTCTTATACCCATCATCTAGACTAAGAAGCAGACAGTAATACCACCCAAACACCGCTTTGGCACCCACATAGGCTCTATGCTGTCCCCAGGGGTAGCCACTATTCAAATTTCTATAATCACAGTACTTTTAATTTTTTTAATTATGTAAATCAGATTATACAGCATTTACTTTGTGTGTTGAGCCTTTATCTGTCAACACTGTTTGTGATATTATCCATACTATTTCATATATTTATATAGGTGGTTCACTCTCATTGGTACGAAGCATCCCATTGTGTGAATATTATACAGTTTATTTGTCCATTCTACCATTGGTAGGCCACTGGTTCTAGTTCTCAGTATTACAAATAGTGTCGGCATAAATATTCCAGTACTTCTTTTAATGAATGCATTCTCCATTAAGGGTTTGATGAAGAAAGAAATAGTTGTTTCCTGAAGTGTATTTTGTATTGTTCTTGTGATGAATTACCACAAACTTAGTAGCTTAAAATAACGCAGATTTATTATCCACAGTTCAGAAGGTCAGATGTCCAAGATGGACATATTGCAGGTTCCTGGAGGAAAGAATGGGATGGCTGGGATTAAAAGGGTTTTCCACCTATGGAATTTCAGTAGATTTTAGCAACCACAGCAAAACAGAAGGAAAGGCACAGAGTCTGACTGAGTTGAGGTGTTGGGGCCATAGATTCCTCATTAGCCAAAAATAGCTGCAAGTAATGCAAGGACAATTTAGCAAAAAGGTTATTTGCCATCGCAGGTAAGATACTGTTATATTCTTGTGCATGTGTGCTGCATTAAAAAAAATCTCTGTGCATTCATTGATTTTAAGTTTTGAATTTTACTCCTGAACATGGAAATTATTTCTGAGGGGGTAAGACCCTTAGTACATTGGCAGAAATAAGTACAAAATTGATTAGAGGGGATTTTCCATCACCAAAATCATAAAATATTCTTGCATAAAGAAAGAAGTGCACATAAATATAGGCTCAAAAGAGTTATGCCTCTCACCATGACAAGGTCAATGATACCAGACCTTCTCTCCTCCCATAATAACTACAAAACTGAGCAAGATTTAACTTGCTTCAGTTATTGGATAACAGGCAGAGAAGCTAGGATTCTGGAAATAAGGGAAAAACATGAAGTGAACTTCTTAGTAACCCAGGAGCTCCAAATGGTTTTACCACAGTGAAGAGAAGTTGGCTGAACTGTGGAGCACAGAAAATGTAGACCAGAATTCAGTGTTGTTGAAGTGTCTGAAATTTGCAGAAAAGAAGTGGAGAAGAGAAACTGCATTGGGAGTTTCTGTTCATGTTGGTGTTCGCCACAGACACTTGGCCAATGGTGGAGCTGTGCCCCTGCAGGATAAGTCTCTGTAAGATCCAATAGTGACCAAATGTTGCAGGCTGAGAATTGGAAGAGGTATCAGAGATTGAGCAGCCCAAGGGATCATGTACATCCTAATCCTAGTACCCTGTTTTCCTGCCAGGACCTGTATTTATGTATGTATTTATGTATTTACTTATTTTTATTTTTATTTTAAAGAGAGGGAGAAAGAGAGTGTGAGTGGGAGACAGGCAGGGAGGTAGAGGTTGAGAGAGACAGGATCTTAAGCAGTCCCCATGCTCAGCATGTACCCCAAGGCAGAGCTTTATTACATGACCTTGAGATCATGACCTGAGCGTAAATCAAGAGTCGGATGCTCAACCAACTGAACCACCCAAGGACTCCTAATTTTTCCCCCTAAGACCATTACTTATTTTGAAAATCTTTTTTCTGGGAAAGATTGGGAATTAGAAACAGTTTTATACTTGCAAGTCCTCAGTTGGAAATATTTTCTCTAAATTCTGATTAATAACCAAATAGTTTTCTATTTATTCCATCTGTCTCCATGGTTAGCACATACCATTAAAGGAAACCAGTCTTTTCTGTATTGTGCATGGAAATCTTCCAAACCAAATCCACAAATTCATTAGATATGTTTTCTATTCCTCATATTACTGTAGGTGACAGTGTTGCCACATTTTCTACCAACGTACAACACAGGTTGTCTTTTTTACTTCCTGCAATAAGATTTCCTCATTGTCCTTACACTTTGCACCAACAGTTTCCTCAAAGTTGTCCTGGCTCTACCCACTACCAACAGCACATGCTTTAGGGTTTGGTCATAGTCAAATCCCCTTCCAGGACCACTTTCTGTTTTGGTTAATTTTTGCTTTGTAACAAGAATTCCGAAACTCGATGGCAAAAGACCAAAGTGATTATTTGTTATCTCATAAATTTCTGGTTTGACCAAGTAGTTGTTCCACTAATTTCACTTGGGATCACTCATGTGGCTGCAATCAGAGGGCAGATAGGGCTAAAGAAGCCAGGATGGCTTCAATCATTTATGTGTCAGGAGAATTAGAAAGAGCTTAGAAACAGACAAAAAAGGCTCATACCTCTCTTTCTATCCATTTAGATTCTCCATGAGGGTACCTTCTTAAAAAAATTAAAAGTTTTTTAATTTTTATTAATTCTTGAGAGAGAGAAACACTGAGCATGAGCAGAGGATGGTCAGATAGAGGGTGAGAGACAGAATCAGAAGCAGGCTCCAAGCTCTGAGCTGTCAGCACAAAGCCTGACATGGGGCTCAAACTCAGGAACTGTGAGATCATGACGTGAGCTGAAGTTGGCCACCCAACCAACTGAGCCACCCAGGCGCCCCTAAAATATTTTTTAACATTTATTTATTATTGAGAGACAGAGCATGAGCAGGGATGGGCAGAGAGAAAGAAGACACAGCATCTGAAGGAGACTCCAAGCTCTCAGCTGTCAGCCAAGAGCCTGATGTGGGGCTTGAACCCACGAGATAGATCATAACCTGAGCTGAAGTCAGATGCTCAATTGACTGGGCCAGAGGGTGGCTTCTTTATAGGCATCTATATTCCAAGAATCAAACAATAAGGGAGAGAAGGCGAAAACTGTGAGCCCTTTGAAAAGCTAGGTCTGGAACTGGCCTGATATCACTTTCGCCATGTTCTCTGGATTCCATCTGGCAAAACCAACTCAGACCTAAACAAGAAGGCACAAATTCCATAAAAGAGGTAGCAACAATAATTTATATCCACTTTTAATCCACCAGAGACAAACTCTCAAAGTCACAATTTGTTAAAACTCAAGGAAGAAAAAATTAAAAATATATCAACTAAAAATAATTGAATTTGTAATACAAAACGTTCCATGAATAAAACTCCAGACCTAGATGATTTCACTGGTGAATTTTTTTTAAGCTGGGAACAATACTATTTTTTTTATTTACTTTATAAAGTTTCATATTTTTTAACATATGCAATTATTTTCCATCATTTACAATACAGTAGTTGCAATGACACTCCAAACAGAAAAGCAAAGTAAAAAATCAAAACACCAACTTCTGTTTCATGTAATTAGAC